>NC_081418.1:24866922-25166922 GCF_949786415.1 Peromyscus eremicus | reverse complement strand
AGCTGTTTCTCGGTACCTGGATAAAAATGAAGGTGGGTGGCCCCTTGACATTTCCTTACTTCTAAAGGTTGATGCAAGTCTCAAACAGGCCTCAGCAGAGTCATTAGGTGACTCAGGCCTGGTGATGTCCGAGATTCAATCTTGCTTTCAAATTGGAACATGAGCTCCTTTGGAAATTTTGTTTTATGGCTTTATGGCTCACTTGGAATATGCTGTCAATTTACAGCCATTTTGCTTCAACAGAAACTTCTGTGACAACGAACTTTGCATTTGCTTCCTTTTTTCTTTTTATGCTGTAGGAGTTATGCTAGAATTCTCCACCCATCACTGTTCTTTATATCAAGTACAGAGCAAGGCGGATTGAACTTATCAACAGATTTTATTCCAATAAAAACAAAGTTGACTTGTTTTATTTTCTATTTACCAACATGGACCATATACTTTCTCCAAATGGTAGCAATAAAAAGCCATATTCTATCTACAGGGATCTCACTGGACGCAGAGTGATGGACGACAGTTCATCAGTAAAGCTCCACAGACTGTCTTTTGGAAATATTAAGCTCTGCCTTCTTTGTTGCTGTTTTGTTCTGCATGCCCGTGGAATCCCTCCCGTATTGTTGTGTGAATTACTCCTATCAGGTTAGACATCCTGGTTTCTCATCTCTCCCATCTCCTGCTGTTAATGTAACTTCACTGCACAATTTCCAACCCACTGCTTTATTCCTCCCAGCTGTCCTCATCAATTCCACTCCACCAAAACTCACTATCCTGTGTAAACGAAGCTCATCCAAATCTGCTTGTTAGTGTGTGAAAACTCTCTACCTCAGGTCCGTGCTCACATTCCAACAGAAATTAAATGAAGGATGAATGTCATATATCCTTCGCTGGCCTAGCTACAAAAGGTTTCCCTTTCTCCTGTTCTTCACACTTGGAGAGCAGAGACTAGTGAGTGAGAAAGCGCCAGCTGTCTGTCCTTCTTCACCATTCACCTGGCTCACTGGTGTATCCGATCCACACGGACCATGCAGGACAAGTAAAAGTCATTCATGCTGTAGCCCTACTATGAGTCACTGTCCCTCCACATGTTATTTAGGCCACACTCACAGAATCTACTTTTTGCCTTCTTGAAACTTAGCCTTAAATGTCTTATTTCTGAAACCAAGGAAACATTTTCTCAGGAACGTCTGACCCATCATCTATTCCAGCAGACTATCATCATTTTTTACATCTTCAAAAATTCTGTCGATGTGTCTCCTTACTCAGTGATCTTTCATTGATCAACCTCACTCACAATGATTTCACATTTGGGATCCTTGACTGTAGAAACAATCCTTCCTATGTTGAAGGTAATATTGCTGAGCTTAAATACAGCAAATAAATATGGAGAACTTTATCTGGTGTCTCTATGGTAACAGTGAAACAGTTGCTCCCACGTTCCCCAAGTACCACCATTACTACCATTTAAAAAGTGGACAGTGAGCACGACACGGACAGTGGCCAACCACACGGTACGGGTGCTGAGCAGCTGGTAAGGTGAAACCACATCTCCTCATATCTTCACAGCCTTGAGTACTTTCAACTCACAGAAATGCCCATGGCCTTTGTAAGCCCTCCAAGCACTGCTCTGCTTTCAGTGCTCACCTTAACGCTAACCTACCGTGTAAAAGCTTTCTATTCTAAACTGGTATGAGCTGAGTATTGAAAATGGAGTTTTTCAGCACTAATCAGTCTCCTTGTTAAGTAAAATATCAGACCATACACAGTTCTTGATATTGTCACGGTATTTAAATGTGACAGACACGTAAATCCAATGGCCGCTAACTATATTTTGCTTAACTGATTGTCTTTCCATCATTGCTTGGCTCTATAGTTTGTGACTGAAGCACAGAAGTCTCATTGAATGAAGTTTTAACAGATGTTAAAAAGCATATCTGTTGTGGAATATTAGTTAAAGATGCGTTACATTATTTTATGCTGTGGAATATTTGTTTAATGATGCAAAGATATGTTGCATTCTTTTATGTTGCATTTGTTTAACTCTGTAAAGCTGTGTTACTTTGCCTGTCTAAAACAACTGGTTGGTCTGATAAAGAGCTGAGCATCCAATAGCTATGCATGAGAGAAAAATAGACGAGGTGGCCAGGCAGAGAGAATAAATAGGAGAAGAAAGAAAAGAAGAGGAGAAGGAGAGGAAGATGCCAGGGGCCAGCCACACAGCCACACAGCCAGCTACAACATAAGAAGTAAAGAAGGTTATGTAGAATAGAGAAAGGTAAAAGCCCAGAGGGGAAAGGTAGATGGGATAATTTAAATTAAGAAAAGCTGGTTAGAAGTAAGCCAAGCTAAGGCCTATTCATAAAAAAGAATAAGTTTCTGTGCATTTATTTGGGAGCTGGGTGGTGGGCCCCCAAAGAGCAAGAGCAAAGAGAAAAACAAATGAAACAAAACAACAACAACCCAACTACACGTAACAAAATTAAAAAAAGAAAGAAAATGGAATAAGGATATGGAAGATGTTAAGAGGGTCTATTCTTATGGATAGTCTTTAAGAAATTAATATTGGTCTAATATAAAGAAAGCTAAACTCCAAGGGCTAGATATACAGGCAAAGCTTTAAGAATCCATATTAAATAATTTCCACATCTAATGTTTGAATCTGATGCACATAGACACAGCTTGATTTGCAGATAGGCTACATTATTATCATCCTTACAACCTCCAATTAATTCTTTATGTGTTTTGTATCCCTAATTAATGGTCTTAGGAAAGAAGCCCCCGACACATCAACAGGCAAACTGTAGCAACTAGAAAGGCAGCAACACAGGACTCACTGAGCCTTGAGCTGAGGCCGAGTGGGCCTTAGTCCTCTGGCCATGGGCCTCCATGTAGCTACAAACCACCTGGACATAAGCAGGAAGTCCATGTAATGACCTCGACAAGAGCAACAATGAAATGCCACTGTCAAGTCAAAAGTCATTCACCAGAGCACTGTGCTGCATGAGAACCTCACTGTGCATTTGAGAAATTGGTCCTAAGATTCCCACATTAAGGAGGCCTCTGGCTGCCTGTGCACAATTAGAAAGCAGCAATTGTAGTGAAGCTACCCAGAAGCTCCAAAATACTTGTGGGATTACTGAACTGACCTAACATTCCACAAGTGATCTGTGATTAAAAAAAAAAAGAAGACGCAATCTCTGCCATTTTCTTTAATGTCAATCGAAAGACACTTGATCTTTAAGTGGTAAAATCCAAATTTGAAAAATCAAAACCCCTCTTGACCAGAAACTTTAAATTCTGAATAGGCACATGATTATGAACTAAATATCAAATTTTTTTCACCTCCTTCCCTGACTTTAAATTTCACAAGACAATTTTGTATGCCCTCATACTGAGTCTCATCACCCATCAGGACATTTAAATTAAAAACATCTGACAGACAGACTTGGCTTATGAATCCATTTTCATAATGTTCAAATATCCACATCAAGGCTCTGTGCTGACAAGTGGTCTTTTTTTTTTTTAAATAAGCATATTATAAGCCAGCAGGAGTCATCTTCCTAGTTACATTTTCATGCAAGAATTAGAGATGACGAGATTCCTAGGTCAGTGTAATCAGCTGCAATTTAAACTTATTTTTCAGGACTTACCAGCTTTCAAAAATGGATTTTTCATGACTTCCAAATAGGACCAAAAGTGGCAGAAGATTAAAAGGATGGCATTCCGATGTCTGCCTGGTATTGTTCAGCCTCTTATCATGAAGCCCATAACTGAAGTATAAGGCGGTTAAATAACAGGTTTATAAAACATAGAGTCTACAGATTTTCCTCTGCCCCTCACCCAGCCTAAACTTCGGAGTCAGGAAAATGAATTCTGTTTACTTCATTCAAGCCTGAGTTAGGCTCCTCATGTTGAGTTTCCTCTTTAACTCCTCCCTTTTCAACATGGGCACTTCATCCACATGCCATTGTCCATCTCTCTCTGCTCTTGTTAGGCATGGATACCAGATGTTCATAGTACAGCCATATCCATAGACATGCCATGAAAAACCCACCAACCTCTGTATATAACTTTTCTGAGTCTAAAAATCATCCCCGCATAGGAACCATTTCCTTGGCGTTAATAGGTCACTCCAGCCCTCATCTAACACACTTCCTACCACTCACACATGGCTTTAAAGTGAACTCGGGGAATCATGACAATTTGGGACAAATCAGCAAAAAAAGAAATTCTTGTTCACACATTTGACACAACTCAGACATAGACAGAGATTGTCAAGACAATGGCTGATCATTCTTTCAGTGATGAAAGGAATACATCCAAAAACTAGCCTAGATACTTGCAGTAGTTACTTTTCTGATGCTTTGATAAAATGTTATGACCAAGACAACTTATAAAATAGTTTATTGAGGCTTACAGTTCCAGAAAGTTAGAGTCCATAATGGTGGTAATAATATGGCAGGCATGGAAGCTGGAGCAGAAAGTTGAGGGCTCCTATGTTGGACTTCAAGTACGGTGCAGAGAAAGAGAGAACTGGAAAGGGCTGGAGTCTTTAAACTCTCAAAGCCCAGCCCCAGTGATTTATTTCAGCCAACAAAAGCCATATCTCCTAAATGTCCCATACAGCACTACCACCAGAACCAATGTTCAAATGCCTGAGTCTATGAGGGGCACTCTCGTTCCAACCACCACAGTACTTACTTGACAATTAATTGTACACATAGATTATCGTAATGTGATATTCAGGATCAATTCTTCAGGTCAGGTTACACGATCATTGGGGCTGTGGAGATGGTTCAAAATCACGTACAAGCATTAGGAACAGAGTTCAAACGCCCGTAATCCAAGCAAAATTCCGGGTCTGGAAACATCTGTAACTCCAGCTCTGTGTTGGAGGAGGGCAGACAGAGACAAAAGGATCATTGGGCTTGATAGCCACCAGCCTAGCTCCAGGTTCACTGAGAGACTCTATCTCAGGGGAATAAGGTGAAAAGTTAGAGAGTAGGACATCTGTTCTCTTCTGGCCTCTGCATGTATGCATGGGTATTTAAACCCACATACACTGTACACCTACACCACACCCACACAATAATAATAATAATAATAATAATAATAATAATAATAATAATAAACAATGACAAATGACAACAAGACAAGATACTTACCATGTACCAAAGATTGTGGTCATGTCATTTGTGTGTGTGTGTGTGTGTGTGTGTGTGTGTGTGTGTGTGTGAGAGAGAGAGAGAGAGAGAGAGAGAGAAACAGACAGACAGACAGAGACAGAGACAAACAGACAGACAGAGACAGAGAGTCAGAGAGACAGAGAGACTGACTATACCATATCATGCAAACATACGTACATACTTTATGGCAAAAAACATTCTTGAAATCTCTACAGCTTAAAACAACAGTGATTTATTTATGGCTCATATCTTTTGGCCAATGCAGATCAGCTGGGGCTGACAATTCACCACAGTCAACCTTTGGTTCCATCATCCCTAAGATAGAAGGGAGATATAACAATTTGTACACTAGTCTGTGAAGGCCAGAAGCATATACATTACTTGAACAATAAACCAGTAAACCAAATGTGTGACAGAACCTAGAAAGTCTTCTAAATATAATTCAGAGACTAACAAAGAATGTTTAATGTACTAGAATACACAATAATTAACACGATCTGTTTGACTAGTAAGGAAACTAAGAACCAGTAAGTTAAGTAACTTGCCCATGGCCACAAGCTGTTAGGTAGCAGACATGACATTTGAACTCTAACCTTCTGAGTCTAAGTCTGTACACTTAATCTATGCCTAAACTTTGTGCTACAAATGAATATTTCAGTTACCTACTAAAACTGTGGATAAATATGTAAAAAATCAACGGTTAATGTACCATGCTATCTAATTTGAATTTCCAGCTTGTTTAGCAATGTGCAGAGTAGAAAACTTCTCTAGTTATCTAGACTTCTCCAATTTATCTGTTCTTTAAAACTTCTCATTGAGCCAACGTCTTGCAATATTTGTGCTGCTTGGGAAATGCTTGGAACCAGATGAATATGTCTGAGTTTTCATGGGACTTATCATTTTTACTCATAGGATATAAATTAGAAAACCCTTTTATTAAAAAAGTAATGTTATAGCATACTTCAAAAACTTACATTCTGGGTCTTCAATATTCAAATATTGTCCTCATTACCTGTTAATCTTTATCAATGAACTCTAAAACTTCAGCCATATAATGTGTCTGAGAAATAGCTTAGAAATATATACTGCACACATATTTCCCTGACTGCTTGTGGTCTGTTTAACCATTTGATACGGTATCTTGTAACTTTTAGGTATACCCTCTACCTTCCTAAGCAAAAGGCCGAATTTTAGTGACTTCCTTACTGGCCAGAGTTCAGGCTAAGCAATTAGGGAATAAAGTCAAAGAAATCTGATATGAAAAATAAATTTCATCATTTCAAGCAGACATATTTAACTGGAAGTGTTTTCCCTTTGACATATTGATCACTGGCTGTGACAAAATATGCAAACAACAACAAAAAAAAAACAGGCACAAGTAGTAAAAATACAGAAAAGGAGACAACAGATAGTCTATTATACCACAAATGTTCTTTCCAGGGGAAATCCTTGTCGTGACTTATATTCTGGTTATGATGTGAAGTACCTGGCTTGCTCTATGAAGTGTACTTGTAAGGTAGACTAACAGAAAGTTCTCAGAAAGTTTTAGATAAGTCATTAGCTTTGGGCCATGTCCCCTAAGCTTGTTTTTCTTAAAAATGTTTCTAGATGTATAGTGTCTTTAATTGAGTAGACTAGAAAAAAAAAATGTGAGTTCAGGATAAAAACATCAGTGTCATTGTCCAGACTGCTTAGACATTTTTCAAAGCTTGCTGTTGTATAAACAGAGAGATCTAAGGCATCATGTTTTGTCTTAGGGTTTTTATTGCTGTGAAGATACACCATGACCATGGCAACTCTTACAAGGAGAACATTTAATTGATGGGGTTTGCTTACAGTTTCAGAGGTTCAGTCCATTATCATCATGATGGGGAGCATGGCGGCATTCAGGAAGACATGGTGCTGGAGCTGAGAGTGTTACATCTTACAGACAACAGGAAGTTGACAGTCACACTAAGGGAAGCTTGAGCAAAAGAGATCTCAAAACCCCACAGTGACACACTTCTTCCAACAAAGCCACACCTTCTAATAGTGCCACTCCCTTTGGGAGCCATTTTCTTTCAAACCACCACATGTTCATTATATTTTTCATTTCTATTATCATGAAATTCTTTGAATATCCATTTTTCTATTTAAAAAACAATACTTAGCAGAACAATACTCAGGCAAATTCTTTGTTGATCTATACTGAGGACTTAAATTTTCCCAAAGGTTTCATTCTTGATTACTTATATGTCAAACATATATACCATCTAATACACATTTCATGTCAAAATATACAGTGTAGACAAACTTCATTTCTCCTGCCTGCAGAACTAATCATTTAGTACTTTGTTTCTTACTTGGTAGACTATTTCCATGAATAGAGGCTTACCTCAATCTATATATCATACCAAGAATGACTAAGGGGTCTATGTTTCAGCTCAATAAAGTTTATCAGTGTGTTTAAATGTTATGTTTTCATTCATTATCCTTTTTTACCTTTTATTTTTCTTCTTTTTTTTATTCAACTTCTATGGCCAATACTAATTTAGATGCATTGGCATAAACTGTGTAAATGTTAATTGTTCTGTGGCTTTGACTTCACAAAGATCCAGACTAATCTATACCTTCCAAGTGCTAGGATTAAACGTGTGCACCACCACTGCCTGGCCTCTATGTTTAATCTAGTGACTGGCTCTGTCCTCTGATCTTCAGGAAAATTTTATTTGTTAGAGTACAAACAAAATATCACTACACAACTCAATAACTGAACACACTTTACACATGTTCCTTTTATTTGGCCACTTTATCATACCATGCTTTCACATCTCCATCTGCTGTCTGTATATCCTTTCATAAGAAAAATAAAATATCCCAGAACAAGATTTGTAATTCGTCTAAATAAGTGAATTAACCTAACAAATGTTTTCTATTTATATGGTGAAGTTTTTCAAAGAGTGTCTTGGTCACTTTTTTATTACTTCAAAGTTACACCATGACCAAGGCAACTTATAAAATAAAACATTTAGCATGGCAGCAGACAGGCAGGCATGGACCAGTACTGAGAACTTACATCCTGATCCATAGGCAGAAAGTAGAGAGTAAGAGCTAACTGCACAGTGACACACCTCCTCTAAAGTCACACCTCCGAATCCTTCCCAAACAGTTCCACCAAACATTCAAATATATGAGCTTATGAGGACCATTCTCATTCATACTACCACATGGTGAAATTAAAAGGGAAATCAAAGGTAGTTAGGTCATAGTTGGATACATTAACTTTGTCATCTCTATTCTAATTCAGCCAAAGAAATAAAAGCATCTAACAATTCCTTCTCCAAAAGGGTTATAGACAATCCTCTTGAAAAGATATTTAATATGAAATTTGGAAAAGCAAATTTTTCATTATACTGCCTTTTCTATTCATAATTTACCTTATTTAAAGAAAAATTGGATGTAATTAACTACAAGGTATTCTTTATCATTAAATTGGGACTTGCTAGCAAATATAAACCCCAGTACCAGGAAAAGGTTACCTCTTTCAGTGTTATTGACCACTGGGGGCACATAGACCCCCAAATATTACAGCCTTTTGTCATCACTCTTGGTTACCTTCCAGAACTTGACAGTAAGACTCTATTGCTGAAAACATCATATATCTGAATCGTAGAACATGGAGAAATCAAATTGGTACTGACATGGAAGCTTCATCCCTACTGGCTAGGAAAGAATTAATATGATCAAGATTCACAAAGAAATAATAAAATATTAATTTTTGAAGTGTTTAAGCCAAATCAAATGCTTAGTAGTGGAGACTCTCATCATAGACTGTAGGTGAATAACTGTGATAGCCAGGTTCTTAACTCTTTAAGTAAGGAAATGTATCTATCACTGGACCCAAGTACTTACTCCTCATCTTCGGCATCATAACCACTTTCTTCACTGGCTTAATTATACTCTTCAAAGAAGATTTCAGTACGTGTGATGTTCACCAGTATCACCTCCAATTTACTCTTAAACTTGAGCCAATATAACACAATTTACAAGGGACAAGTCACCACCTCTCATTCCTTCTCTTGTCTTGTAGACTTTACTGAGTCGGTTATAAATTAACTGGAAGGAAGTGTTTAGATTTGATGTTCTGCTCCTCGACCCTAAATATTGAGAGTTTTATTCAGCTTCCTAGCCTGCTAAAGAATTATTCATTACCGCTATATGTGATAGTTGGTTAAATCAGAGTGGTCCCATAGTTCTTTACTAGCTTGAGTTCATTCTCTTGCTCTTTAAAAGCTGGAGATCACTGAACAAATACACAAATGAAATGTGTTGCCTCTAAAACACCAAACACACACACACACACACACACACACACACACACACACACACATGCATACATGCACACATGTGCCAAAGAGATAATATGCTTTCATGCTTTCTTTTGAAACAAGCCTGGTGAATAACTACATATTTTTCACACTGAAGTAGAAAATTTTATATTCTCCAGGTCCTAGAAGAGCTAAGAGTCCTATATATCATAGAGATACTTATCTGCATTGTCTGGCACACATTCTTTCCAACTCTTCCAAGGTTTTTTCTGCTTGTTTTTGCCATGTATTATCAGGATGTGATAAATATAAACCAATGTGATATCAATGAGGCACTGAAAAGGCCAAATCTTCTTAAGCAAAATTTGTGACAGAAAGTTAGACAATTGCTCAGCCCCTAAGGCAAACAGTGAGGAATATACCATGTTCTTTTCCAGGTAAGAACAAGTTGTTTCCGTATATGTGTGTGTGTGTGTGTGTGTGTGTGTGTGTGTGTGTGTGTGTGTGTATGTATACATATATATACATATACATACATATATATACATATACATATATATATATATATAACTTATTACACTAAGGAAGAAAACAGTCACCAGCTTAGTAACTATATAACACATTCAACTGGATGCAATGAATTTCTCTTCTGAGAAGACTTCATGAAGACAGGCAACTATCATCAAGTTTAATACCTGATTAAGTTCCTGCTAATCCACCATCATTCTCCAGTTACATCCTCATCTACCCTAACCTGACTGGGCATGTGAGGAGAGCTGTCAAGAGTCCATCTTTCAAACCTTCAAGCATTGGCAGCTACAATGCCTTCACAGGTAGAATTGAGTTTCATTTGCTTTGTGGAAGAGAAAACGAATTGCAGACGTTTCCTGTAGTTTTTTTTTTGTTTTTTTTTTGTTTTTTTTTTTTTTTTTTTTTTGTTTTTTACTCTTTGGGGGCCCACCACCCAACTCCCAAATAAATACACAGAAATTTATTCTTACTTATAAATGAATGCCCAGCCTTAGCTTGGCTTGTTTCTAGTCAGCTTTTCTAACTTAACCCGTTTCTTTTTTCTTTTCTTTTTCTTTTTGTTTTTTTTGTTTTTTTCAAGACAGGGTTTCCCTGTGTAGCTTTGGTGCCTGTCCTGGAACTCACTCTGTAGCCCAGGCTGAACTCGAACTCACGGAGATCCGCCTGTCTCTGCCTCCCGAGTGCTGGGATTAAAGGCGTGGGTCACCACCGCTGGGCCATTTCTCTTATTCTATGTTTTGGTTCTAGGCTTTTTACCTTTCTTTATTCTTTTTATCTTTCTTTCCTTCTTACTCTGTGGCTGGCTGGGTGGCTGGTGCCTGGCATCCTCCTCTCCTACTTTTCTTGCTCCTCCCTCTTCTCATTCTTCTTTTTTTAAGCCTAGATTTCTCCTCCTATTTATTCTCTGCCTGGCAGCCCCACCTATCCCTCTCTCCTGCCGAGCTATTGGCCATTCAGCTCTTTGTTAGACCAATCAGGTGTTTTAGATAGGCAAAAATAACATCGCTTTACAGAGTTAAACAAATGCAACATAAAAGAATGCAGCACACCTTTGCATCATCAAACAAATATTCCACAGTATAAACAAATGTAACACATCTTAAACTAATATTCCACAACAGTTCCCCTTTGCCTTTCTACAATTGTGGGCTCCATACCTGAGTTTTTCCACATACAGCAGAGATGTGATGGATGGAAATCTCTTTATATTCCTTTCTTTCCTTTTGGTTCTTCTAAGTTTTATAATGTCTGATTCTTCACGTCCTCCTATAAGCAAATACCACAATGCCCCTCTTATTTGCTCTCTGAAATACAGTCATGACCAAATGGAAAGGGGAAGTCATAGCTTCAAACAGAACAAAATAGGTTTTTATTGTACTTTTCACCTGCTAAACCATGTGAGAATTTGCATCATTACTTAACTTCTCCAGGACTCAGTTTATTTACCGGTAACTGGTAATGACTATTGCTACAGTGTAGGGATCAAGAGTAACCTCAGAGTCAAAAACACATACTCTTCTCTTCCCAACATGCTCCAACTCTATAACCCTTGTGTTCTTCCTACTGACTTCTCAGTAAAACATTTTCTATCCCTCTTCTCCATTACACCCAAGTTACTCTCTGATGCACACTCTCTCTTAACAACCTCCCTTTCCCTATTATTGTTTGTCTCGGTTGTTGTTTTATATTCTTTTGCATTTATATCATTAATGTCAGTCCTCACATTTGTTCATCCATGTGAGGAGGCCATGCCTATTTTTTGCTTACCCTTGCATTTCCAGTATAAAAACTTGATCAATTGAATGGATGAATGAATATTACAAAGTAACAAATAGCTTAGAATTTATAATAACTTCCAGGTGCTTTTTGCTCGCCATCTTTAATGCCCAAATATTCCTCACATATCTTCCTTATGAATTAATAAAAGAAAATCTATCTAGACTAAATGCTGAAGGTTTTCTGTCTTCCTCATTGGTCCATGTGTGTCCTTTTACCTAAAATATCTTGATCATATATTCAAAATTCCATGTCTATGGTGTAATTTGTCATGTCCAATGCAACATAGTTGATCCAGGAACACAAAAGAGCCAATTTAAGTGTTCCATCCATACACAGAGATCTGAATTATTTAGTTCAGGAGTGGTACCTTAAACACAGGTATATATATACGTATATATAAAAATATCCCCAGCAACAATGATGCTATTGTCAAAACCATGTATGTGTCACTTCAAAACTCTTATACTCTGGAACCCCTGAATTAGGCGCAGGAGCAAGTGGTGTAGTCTCAATGCTTAGTAGCAAACCATAAAGAACTTCTAGCCGGGCGGTGGTGGTGCACGCCTTTAATCCCAGCACTGGAGAGTCAGAGGCAGTCAAATCTCTGTGAGTTCGAGGCCAGCCTGGTCTACAAAGTGAGTTCCAGGACAGACACCAAAACTACACAGAGAAACCCTGTCTTGAAAAACCAAAAAAAAAAAAAAAAAAAAAAAAAAAAAAGAATTTCAGTCTTGGGAGAAACCTACTCTCAATGTTAGAGGCTAGCCTCTAGTATTCTAAAGTATGTGAGTCTTCCCCGTGATCAGAAATTCTAAACTGGTACTATGATATGCAAGGAAGCATCATCACTGAAAACTTTAATACATACTAGACAATTACAATCTAAAAATCTTGATTTTGGTGTTTGAAAGGAACATTAGAGTACTCATAAGAACTGCTTTATGTTGATGGCCAATTACCACATAGCCCCACTGTACTGCTATGATCCCTCCAGTCAGAGCCCCTTACTGTCAGCTTTTGTGGGATTAGAACATGCTTTGGGCATGTTCTAGCTCTGTCTTTTGAGATTACTGCTCTAAAACCATGGCCATTTGATCACAATTTGAAAATAAAGATGGAAAACATAAGTAAAGCAGATTTACTTGGGGTGACTGGTTTTTGTGTTGTCCCATTCTCTGCTGGCAAAACTGATAAGCAATTTATACTTCCTAGGAGGCAATTTGGCATCTCTGATCATGTAAACCTGTAGTTTAGCATTAGATACAAAATAATTTGTGCTCTTCTAGTCACTTTGTAATGACTCTAGCAGTGAACACAGAAGCCAAAAATTCTCAGTGTAATTCATACCTAACATCCTAAAACACCAAGAATAGAAATGGACCCTTTGGGCCCATGAGCTCAGCGGTATGACTTACCTTAATTATTCACGGAAAGTAGCAGATTTCTTTTCTTTAACAGTAATTTCCAGAGTCTAGAGAGATGGCTCGGTGGTTAATAGTGCTTGCTGCTGTTGAAGAGAATGTGGGTTCAGTTCCTAGTACCCACATGGTGGCTAAAAACTGTCTAGTTACAAGAAGTCTGATACCCTCTTTGGGCTTCCATGAGTTTTGCACATAAATGGTGCGCAAAACCTCACACAAGCACATTTATATTTACAACTAAAAATATAAATAAAAAGTAATGAAGCATAATAATTCCCAAGTTCTCTGTGAAAAGCAAATGAAATTTTCCACTTACACATTCAAACTGTAATATGTGCACATGTGTGTATCTTGATTTTTTTAAATGTTAACATTTTAGACAGATACAGTTAAACTCAACAAAATAAAATAAACAAGTCAAAGACACCTCCAACTTGATTCTATAGCGCTCAAGTGTCTTCTTTAATAAAATACAATTACTATTTTGATTTATGTCATTGCTGGACTAAGCTCCACTGATAATAAGTCAATCGTCATCTCTATATAGGTTTGCACAATTGAATATAGTAATATATATGTATATACATATGTATATAGTGGAAATGGATATTCTAAACAATTACTTTTTATTAATAGCAGTCACCTTTGATAACAAAAAATTCTGCACATTTAGTGTTGTATAATGACAGTCACTTGCCTGATGATATGAGGAAAGGGGCCTGAAAGTGGTTACCAGCCTCATATTTCTAAGTATCCCTTATTGTGTGCTCTTTGTAAACTCCATTTTCAATTCTACCTGTCCGTTTGTGTCTTTGGTGTGTGTGATAAGGTCTGAGTATGTAACCCTGGCAGGCCAAGCACTTGCTATGTGGACTAGCTGGCCTTGAACTTGAGGTGAATCTCCTGCGTCTGTCACCCCACCCCCACGTTCTAGCTGGGAGTACAGGACTAAACTACCATTCTACCCTTAGATTCTTTCTCTGTTCACCTTAGTTACTCAAAAAGACTTAAGATGTTGGCATAAACTGACCTGTGGAGCACTGAAAAACTTTCTTTTTGTTCCCAGTTTCAGTTTATCTCTGTTTGGGTGATTTGGGGAAGAGGGGAGCTGTTATGATGTTCAAACGCCAATGGCACTTTCATTAGATGGTCCATTAGTCAGTCTCCACAATGTGGAACTCTGGCCATGCTCCACACAGCTGTCATTTAGCATTCTCACCCATGAAAAGGAAAGTTAAAGGAGGGTGGAAACTTGCTATTTTTCTGTTTCAAAAATAAAACAAGGCCAGGAAAACTGTTACCGGGTCACTTTGCTCCGAAAAGCATTGGCTGTCATCCAAAAAGTGAATTGAATTGTAAGTGGGAAACATCCTCATTGATTTTAGCAGGACAAGAGAGACTAGCTGGGGACAAAACATGACAGAACTTGAAAATGAGGTAGGAAACTAACTACAAATGAGCCTGCAAGAGCTCACACTGGCATCTATCTGTAAACACAGAAGTAATTTGCCATTGGATTCTACTGTGAAATGCCTGGCTAATGACCACTTGTCTTATAGTGTCTAATTCTGGCACCTAATCCCTATGAAAGCGGTTTCCTATTTTGGATTATAGATAAATGCCTAAGAAAATGTTATCAGCTGTAGTGGCAATAGCCAAAGGGGCTCACACAGGATGGCTTTGTTTCCAGGAACTCAATTCATGTTTCTTTAGAGCTGAGTGCATATCTTGATCTAACTCACATGTTCAAAGGGAGGATGAGGAATGTCGCTGAACAATAGCATCAGTTTTTGCTACAACTCTGTGATTTCACAAGATAATGCCACAAATAACAGTGCTGTTGTAAGCATTTGTCCTGAACAGCAATGCTTAATAGACTGCAAAGGACATTGTGTAATTAAAGAAGTAGTGGGATTCCTGTGACTAAGAAAGGGTTAAGGACAGTCTTAAGCCTTCCCTTCCTCCATCATCTCTCTGATCAGCTGTTCCTAGTTAGAAAGCTCTTCAGAGTGAGTTTCCCACGGAGAATGTATTCACATTTACATTTCCTTGAGTAAGCTCCTGTCCTGACACAGACAGTGTCAAGCATCCTATTGGGTAGACGTAAATGTCTTTTAAAAGAAAAAAGTGGTCAGGGATTCTAAGGGCAACTGGAAGTGTAAAAGCACAATAAATTGTAACTTGAAAATTAAAAAGGCAATTTATATAACTACAAAAGGAATTTTTCCCTAAAGCATGAAAAAATACCTCTACCAAAGTGACTTTTTTTTTTAATTAGCAGTCAAGAATATTAAACAAACTATACTATAACACTCATGTTTTTTGCAGGAAATTTTATAGATCTAATAGAAAGTCATAAGAATGTTATGGACAGGAAAGCATACATAAATATAAGAAAATGATCAAATTTTATGAGGATAAGACATATCATTTCATTAAAAAGTAAACGAAAAATAATAGGGATTCAGCAAATTGGGAATAGTTCTTCAAACTTATTTTAATAAATATGAAGCAATAAAAATGATGTTCAATGGATAAAAAGGAGCTCATGCCACTTAGTGTTGGCCAACATGACAAAATAAATTGGACACGTTCATTAGGATCACCCTAGTTCAGTCCTGGAAACAAGTAATATTATATGGACTCTACATAGAATATTAACTCCAAGTCTGGGAGCCAATGGGGTTTATGTTCTAGAGAAGGGAATCAGCAAGCATGATTTAATGACCGACAATTCTTTCAAAGGAAAATGAGGCAAGGTAGTAGAAAGGAGTTGTGGGAACTTGTTTTCATTGGAAAATCAGAGCTACTCTCTGAAGAAGGGCGTTTGCACAGAAGACTAAGCAGAACGGAACTGGGGGAGGGAACAACTTAGAAGCCTGTACTGTGACACGGCAGAAATAACAAGGACAGGGCGGGAACCCTGTCCGGAGCAGGGGAAAGGACAGAGAGGAACAACTGAGTTCAGAGAGATTCGTGGTGCATGAGGAAATTACTCAAAAGTCTTCTTCTTCTTCTTCTTCTTCTTCTTCTTCTTCTTCTTCTTCTTCTTCTTCTTCTTCTTCTTCTCCTCCTCCTCCTCCTCCTCCTCCTCCTCCTCCTCCTCCTCCTTCTCCTCCTCCTCCTCCTCCTTCTTCTTTTCCTGACATTTAACATTTTTAATAAAGGCTCAGAAATATTGTTGTGGAGCATGTGGTACAGAGAACTGTGGTCAAATTAATAATTGAAGTGCAGAACCTGGCAGAGGTGAAGATTGATATTGACTTCTTTCCTCTAATATTTGGAAGAGTTTTAAAGGTAAATAAAATAACAACAAGACACATCAAATTTTGTTTATTTCTTTGATCACTCCTCCCCACATGAGAGCACAGTTGGGCCCAAGATACATTTAAAAGTATTCTTCTCCTGGTAGCATTTTCTCAAGTTTTCCCTGAACATGCAAGGTACACTTAAAATGGTCACATGAAAGACTTAGACACAAGTCTAAAACATAAAACTAAAGAACTATCTTCAGCATAGGAAAAAGTGATCCCCCAGAGTTCTAATGACTGCCAGAAGACCCAACTGACAGTTTTCTCTCTTCCTCAGCAAAGAACCACGTTCAGTGGAATCAGTTCTCAAAACACTGAGTGAGGAGGGACTGTGTAAACAGTAGAAGAGATGGCACTGCCATAAATTGTTCCTGTTGGTAGTTACAGTAACCACCCTAAGAAAACATAAAGCATGGAGTCACCGGGTAGTCAGAGGCCAACTACAGGAAACAAAAGAAAATCTGGTTTGTGTGATGGCTAATGTTACATTTTAATTTTAAATTACCATGTTTAATAGATTTATGCAACAAAACATCTCTGACCTCTAAGCCACACTTGCCCAAGGACAGATAACTTCTTGGAATGCTAGGTGCTGTTGCTCATGTAAGATAACAAAATGTGTTTTTGCTTCAGTAAATAAGCTTGGTTGTCCTGAGTGCACAGAATGTGTGCTTGATTATGCATAGTCAAGAAGTACGTCAAAATATGTGCTTGCCTCTGATTGCCTGAAGGCAAGAAGTACATAGCCTTGTGAGTTTTGCCTTGAAAAGCCCCTGACTAATAAAATTCAGTGCCATAGTCTGTGCATGAGTCTCAAGTATGGACCTAGTCAGTATTCACGGTCCTGGCCAGTATCTAACAAAGCCTCTTATTTGTTAAAATTTATTCATAGTCAGACTGGTGAATCTCTGAATGACCCCAGACTCATAGCAATTTGCTTTATGGCGCTAATCACTACAAAGAATCACAAGATTTTCGAGTTTACTGGCAATGCTCAGTAATATTGCTTAAACTCACTGGGCTTGGCATAAAAAATTTCCAGAAATATTAAATTCCTGAACATCAAAACTACACATTCCCTAGGTGGTGGTGGTGCACACCTTTAATCCCAGCACTCCAAAGGCAGAGGCAAGGGAATCTCTGAGTTGTAGGCCAGCCTGGTCTACAGAGAGAATTCCATGACAGCCAGAGCTACACAGAGAAACCCTGTCTTGGGGCAAAAAAAAAAAGAAAAAAAAGAAAAAAATATATATATACTCTTTGTTACCTTCTGCTTAATATAGGCAATGACTGAGAACTATACATGCTTGAGAGATGGCTCAGAAACGTTTGAAGAACAATGAAAATATTTTACAAACTTTCTATATGGTTTTACACGATACACAGATGCATGGAATCTAATTGTTGCCCCAATAATAATCAGTCTTTAAAAAAAATTACTTTCTAACACTAAACATAGTCAAATACCAGACTATCCTTTGCAGTGATTAATGCTATAAAGTAAGTCATCCTATCTTTCATTTTCTGTAGTTCACATTACAAATTGTATGGCAACTCTTCTAGTTTCCCTTCTGTTGCTGTGATAAAAAAAAAAAAAAAAAAAAAAAAAAAACCACTACACAGAAACAACTTAGGTTCGAGTCCATCATCAAGGGAAATCAGAGTAGGAGCTCAAAGCAGGAACCTTGAAGACGGAACTGAAGCCAAACCATGGAAGAGGATGCTCAGTGGTGTGAATACTGTATACTTTCTTAGAAAAGATAATATAGCCATTAATAATAGTGCAGAACAATTCATATAAAGCACTGTAGTCATAGTCTATGAGTGGCATTCTCTCTATCTTTTACATAACAACCCCAAAGTGCACGTATATTTACATATGCAGAGAGATGAGAAAGAGACAGACAGAGAGAGAACTTGAGATACTAAAGAGGCTGCCAATGGTGAAACTCAGCTTTGAAACATTCCAAAGCAAACACTTCAAAGAAAGTAGATGTTTTCCCTGGAACCCTGCTTCCTTGGCATGTTATCAACAAACAAAAAGAAATCCAATGTTATCGCTTGTGACAGAGTGCACACCATGATGAAGAGAAAGGGGTTGGGAGTGAATGAAGAGATGAGCCTGAAAGCTTCAATTTGCAGCTCACTGGAGGGCTGGCGCAGCCCTGCTGCATTCTTCCCTGAAACAACCCTTTGTTGCCAGCCCAGGGAAAGGAGCGCTTTTAACATGACTAAACGCTATGAAAGGAAAACAGGAAGCTTCATTAAATGCTGCCAACAGCTTCAACTTGTTATGAATATACCCACACAGCAACCAATCATCCAATAATGGCATAATGATTCTGATAACACAGCTAAATATATCACATGGAAGCCCGTTGTGGCTTGGCACACAACGAATCTATTACATGGAGACATTTAGAAACATTTAGTTTTTATTTTATTAATACTTTATGAAATTTGACTAAGTGAAATAAATTGATGCTGGAAGAACCTGCACAGGAAATGGGGTCATACTAAAAAGTGTCTGGAATAGGCATCATCTTTTTTTCAGTCTATAGACTGCACCTCCTCTGTTTACTTTCTGCTACTGTTAATAAACCACACTTTTCCTGGTGTCCCTAACTTACCTAGATCTATCATTTTGACGCCTACACATGTGTTTATTACAGACTTCTTACTTGACTCCCTCTCCCACTAAACACATCCTGATACCCTTATACCCGTTGTTGAATTTGGTGTTGTCTTAAGTTGGTTGCATCAAGCAATCTTAGACCCTTTCTGCTGCATTTCCCACCATGCAGTGCTCAAAACATTTGCTTTTCCTTTTTTTTTCTTTTCAGTTTCTCAGAAAGGCATTTCACAAGGGAATTTTAACACAGTAAAAAGAAGCACAAATAACACCAACTCTAAACAGGAACAGCTTACAATCCATGTGCACGATGAGTTTACAGTGGTGACTGTGCTGTCTTAACTCATGCCAGGGAGGGCTAAAAGAGGACAGGAAAATTTCAGTTATTAGTCCTGTGTGAGTAGATAAAAATTTTACAAACACACTTGAACACAGAGTAGGGAGGAGGTCAGCAGTATCATCAGGAGTAAAGTTTGTCAGATAAAAGAAAACATAGGGTGGGGAATATGTTGTTGGAGAGCCCTCTCCGCAGAAAAAGCATTGGATTGAAAACTATTGTTAGGGCTGACGAGCCCACCCTAAGTAAACAGCTGAAGCAAGGATTCTCCCTTTCTCCAAATCTATCGATACCAAACATTTGAGCAGTGAGCCATAGGGCCCTGACCCCCTGCAACCCAGAGCTCATAAGGCAGAGATGGGAGGAGCCTAGGGGCTCCCTGGCTAGTCACTCTAGTCAAAAGGGTGAGTTTCGGGTTCACTGAGATACCGTCTCATAATAAAGATGAAAGACCCAAGACAAAGATGAAAGAGGAAGACACCCAACATTGACATCTGACCCTCCATATATGTATGCATAAGCAAATGTACTCCTATGCACGCACACTATAGATAGATAGATACACACACACTATATATACACATACATATATACATATGTATATATATTAAAACATTAATAAAAATATATTTTTTCAGTCTTTAAAAGAAGGAAATTTGGATATGTGCTAAATTAATAAATCTTGAAGGCATAATTGTAAAATAATCCAGTCACAACACAACAAAACCAGGATATCATTTCTATATATACACAGTACAATTAAATTCTTAGATGGAAAGAAAAATGATGCTTTCCCAGAGCTTGGCAGAGGACAGGTGAGTGTTATGCCCAGATCGTGGGGACCCCCAAAAGACCACCATGGAGACCAAATCCCAAATGTAAAAGCAAAGAGCCTTTATTTCAAGCTCCAGAGCTTGGTCCCTCTGTCTCTTCCAAGCAGCAGTGAAAGCAGAGAGCCCTGAGCTCAGGTGGGGCAGAGTTTTTATCATAGCAGAGGTTGGGGTGAGGGCACTTCCAGAGTCCAAGACCCTGGTTGGCTAACAATTGTCTAGGGGTATCTGTAAAACAAAAAATAGGTGTATGCTAGACTCAAGGACATCTGGCCACTTTAATGGTTGGAATGTTTGGGATGTCAGGTACTTCCTCATCCCTGGGTGGATCCCTAAGTGGTACTAGCTTCAGGCTTTTCCTGGATCTGGGTATTCCCTGCCAGTAAGCCTGTCACAGAAGCTGTGTCTAGGCCCCTAAGCCCGTCATGGCTGCTGTGTGGTCAAGCTATTTCAGGGCCCCTCCACAATGAGGAGTTCATATTCATAGGATCAAGTTCCAGTTTTTACAAGATGAGAACCTTGTGGCTAGATGGTGGTAAGGGTGGCTCAAAAATTAAATAAATAAAAGATTACTGTTGGGTCCAGGGTCACGAAATAATGGGGGACAGACCACCAACGTCTACTAAACCAGAAGCAAACTTTATTCCAAAAAAAAAGAAAGAAAGAAAGAAATATTACCACAGGGCACAAAAGCTTATTAGCTAGTCGAGCCCACAGTCAGAGTTGGATTTTGAGGTTGTGGCCCTGGAGGCAGGTTCTACACCCCCTTTTTACAGTAAGGAGGAAAGCATCAGGCATGGGGTGCATGCTAAGAGTCATGTAGAAACATCAAGCATGAGATGCATGATAGAAGTCATGTAGGAATGTCTATTAAAAGTTAACTTTGAGCCGGGCGGTGGTGGCGCACGCCTTTAATCCCAGCACTCGGGAGGCAGAGCCAGGCGGATCTCTGTGAGTTCGAGGCCAGCCTGGACTACCAAGTGAGTCCCAGGAAAGGCGCAAAGCTACACAGAGAAACCCTGTCTCGAAAAACCAAAAAAAAAAAAAAAAAAAGTTAACTTTGGTCCAGGCAGTTGTTGGCTATAAGGAGCAAAGGGGTTAAAAGTTAAGCCCCAACTGTTGACAGAGGAGCTGGCTGTAAGCAGAGAGCCAATGTTAGGAGTTAACCTTTAGAGTTGATGACTGTCAGCTTTCATTTTTTTTTTTTAGGTTTATAATTTGTATATTCCTGGACCCTTCAATTACTCCAACCTAAGCCTGAATTGAACATTTAAAATTCATTATGATGTTAAACTTTATTACATGTGTTTTACTCCAGTTATAGTTGGCCAATTTGAGAAATAACCAAAATACTTCCCAATAGGAAACTGATTAAACATAGAGTTGTCCATTCACATAATGAAATGCTACCCATTCATTGACTAAAGGTATTTGCACATGTATTTGTGAACACAAAAAGGACACAAGAAAACACAGCTTGACCTGTTTCAAAGCACTATTATAGGAAGGAAGCTCATTTTGTGAGTTTAGAAAAATTGTGGGCAAACATCTCCCCCATAAACATATATAACTGCAAGATATGCATCAGAAAGTGAAACTAGACTTAAATTATTTGAATTACAAATGTAATATGGGTTATAAATAAATTTTCACTTACATTTCTTTGACTGTGAGTATAGTTTATTTAAATATTTACAAAATATAAAATTTGTTTCATCTCTAAAAGCCATTACCATTGGAAGTCTCATTCATAAAGGAGTGACAATCTTGAAGGCTTGAAAAGTCATCTGAAGCAAAGAGGCTAAGAAAGCTACTGGCTGTCTTCTGGGGATGCTCTAGATTGGCACCAGAACCCCAGCTCGGAGTTTTACTAGAGGTCTACTGCTGACTTTGCAGTATGTGTGTTCCCTTTAAGCATCCAGTCAGGCAGTATTCTTCCAAAAAATCACGCCCTTAGTGCTAAGAGAAAATGACTATCACTGTGTTGTTCATAGGTAATTCACACACTCTTGCCCCTTGGGAAACATGCCAGTGGCCATGCTTTCTTCTGCTCCTTGTAAATGTGCTTCCTGTAGGGACTGCTCCTTACCCATCTTTCCCTTTCTGAGTCCAAGAACTGCTGGCACAGATCGTCTCCTATGGTGCAAACCCAACTGACTTTTGATTCACCTGCTGGCTGCTTCCCAAACCTCTCTAGACAAGGAATGCTCACTGAAAGGGAGGCGTCAGTGTTTGTTTTTGTTTTTCTCTGGTTGTTTATCAGCTGTTTTCAAGCAGTTGAAATGATCTTGGCAATGCTATTCAAAGGAATTTCTTCCTCTATTCCCTCCACGACTGTCCTTTGAAATGTAGCCTCCAGTCCTTGTTGATGTTTATTTATGTTTCAGCCCGGTGTCTGTACGACCTAAGGAAGGAATCAAACCAAATTTATGATGCTCCTGTGTGAAACAGAACAAAGCATTGGACAAAAATCAATGGAGAAATAAGGAACGAAGAAACAAATGTTTAAGCACAGTTAAATTACAGAGTTTACAATTTCAAAGCAGACCTAGAGAAACTGCTCAGCAGGGAACCAGCAAAGCTCAACTTGTCTTCACAGCGCCTGCTCTGGGGATGTAGCCTGTGTTTTTGACTAACAATAGCGCTAGATTGGGGAACTTTCCATTTACAAAGAAACTAATTTCTGTCTTAAACTCTTAAGTTCCTGGAGACCTGAGGAGTTGAAGCAATCTGTTTTGTTGAGGAAGTTGTAGGAAGGTAACTTAGATGAGAACTGAACTCTATGGTGTAGCCAAGAAATTTGTTCCCAGGCCACTGAAAAGCAGGGAAACAGTATTAGCTCAGAAAACTCGTAGCATCAAATAGAAAAAGATCCATGAGCAAACATGTCCGAGAGGAATGTCTGTGACACTGGTGAGCCTCGGGATTTTTAGGTAGAGCGGTGTCACGTGTTCAAATTCAGCTGCGCTACCAGCTTCCCTGAGTAGTACTTCTGTTCCCAGCATGTAGACGTGGCAACCTTATGTAAAGAATGGTCTGAGGGAGGGAAGGTAGGAGTGTCCAGGACAGGAAACTTCCTAGAGATACAGCAAGGATAGCAGCTATCAAAACAAGGTGGAGAAGCGAGATGTGGGATGGGCCAGCTCAGAAGTAGAAATGACTCGGTGCCACTTCCCTAAAACCCACCAAGAGGCAAGTTTATCCAGGACAGAGACAGACTAGACCCGGCACTAGTGAACAGAGATATCCGGCTAGTGGCCATGAGTCCTAGGACTCTAACTGTAGCATGAATCTTAAATGTTTAATATTGTGGCTGTTCTGTTCTCTGACCCCAGATAAGTTTATTAGAGTGCACAATATTTTGGGAACACAATATCACCACATCTAACAATTGCCTTTGTCCCACAGTCTGCATTCTCCAAGCTACATGTTACTGAGGTTCTGTGTTTGGAGAGGAGAAAAACTTGATCCCCATACAAGGTCACATATCAAATAAATGGAAATGGGGAAATCAGAGTCAGCTGGGTTTGACCCAGCTCCACATCTGTCCAAAAGATCACTCTACCTATTTACAACCCCCCCAAATACTCAGGAACCCTTTACGCCTGGCCTAGATTCATTTGGAACTTACTAATGGCCTGCTTATCCAGAGTAGAGCCATCACGCCACCTTGTCATAGCAAAAGAAAATACCCCGTGTGCCTTCCTGCTATCTAACGACCAGTTTGGGAACTCCGTGGGTTTAGCATCCTGTTTCTTTTCAGCCCATAGCTCCTCTCCCTCTATTTTCTCCACCAACAATCTTTGTTCTTATTTAGTGAACAAAAAATGAGTGCATAAAGAAAAGCCTGGCCTTGCCATTTTTAAAATGAATATCCATGTGTAATCTTCTTCTCCATCAGCTCTAAAAGGGATTTCACATTGAATATAGCTGATAAAGTTCAATTTAAAAGAGGCTTTTCTTGACTTAAAAATTAATACGAATAATCCACATTCTTATAGAAAAACTGGAAATAACAGATAAGCAAAGAGAAAAAAAAAAAACCTGAAACTACCCATAATCCCAGTACCTCGAGATAAATCGTATTAATGTTTTGACATGGAGAATTCTTGGCTATAGATAATGTGTCATGAGCTGATCTTTTCAAAAACTGGGCATGGAGCCAATGAGATGACTCAGTGAGTAAAGGCGCTTGCCACCAAGCCTGATGGCCAGAGTTCAATCCTAAGAAGCCATGTGGTAGAAAGAGGGATCTGACTCCTACAAGTTGTCCTATGATCTCCATGAATAGATGGGGACACACACACACACACACACACACACACACACACACACAAAGTAAATAAATGTAAAAAAACAAACAAACAAAAAAACCCAATATGAGCATGTCCAGGGAACTAAGCCAACATAAGTATCTTCATCACAATGGTGGCTATGTGGACTCGTACTATGGCCTTAAAAGAGCCAAATTCTATATGGTCTGAGGAGATTAACCATAGCCATGTCCTCTGAAAAGCTTCCATGGGAAGTTATTGTTTTCCATCTTTTCCCACCTTTTGGGAAGTTATAAAGCCTTTTGCTGTCTGACCAAACTGATGAATTTCATGCACAGTGATTTTAAAAAGAGATTAACCACCAATCACCTCCAAATTATTGTGCTTGCCACAGGCATAAAAGTGAGGCAGTGAAATACATTTGGAAATATAAACATCTGCATGTGAAATTACAAATACCTGTTTTCATCTGTATTTCAGCCTAACCTCATTACACAAATGGGTCAGTAAGGACCATTCTAACACACACGGTTTTGCGATGTAGCTGACTTAACTTTTCTGTGGATATGTAGTTCATAGCAAATGATTTCCTCATTTGGAACAGTTCTTGAAAAAGGGATGACCACCCTTTAAGGTTTATTTTTAATGCTTAGGTTCATATTTGTTAGTCCCTATTTTATTTATTCTCTGTTGGACCTATAAACACCACATTAATCATAAATAGGCAACAGTATCAATATTTAAAAGGTCTACCAGCTCAGCTTAAAGATGTATTTTCAAGGATATCTATAGCGTTTCATTTCAACACCTGACATCTATTGTAACATTCTATCAGGTCTTTTATATTCATTATCTGATACTAATAGTTGAATATTATTATTAAGATTACTTTACAGACCATGAACTGAGGTCCATGGAAAGTAAATGATGTGCTCATATACATACACTACTAAATAACAGAGTCGAGATTTAATTTTTCTTTAAATGTGTTATTTTAAAATTAATCCTCTGGATAATAAGTTCTGGAGATCTATTGAATAGCATGGTAATGATAGTAACAATATAAAAAATACTTTGAAATTGCTGAAAGTACATCTTAGATTTTTCTTAACCATGGACAATTTATATGTGAAATGATTAATTAAGTAAATCTAACATATAGCCTGTTAGATTTACTTAATTAATCATTTCATAACATGTCAATATATCAAAACAAAACATCACATCAAGGGTCATAAATACATACCATTTATCCAACTGTCCCTTAAAGTTAGTGGGAATGGGAATGATTCATTTAAGTACTGTAAACTACCTCTTTTTTTCATTAAGTGTTTTTGAGAATTTCATACATGAATACTGTATTTGCATCATTCCTACCCTTCCCCTTCTATTTCCCCATTCCAGCTTTTCCCATGCCCCTCACTCCCTCTCAAATTCATGACCTTTTTCTTTAATTATTTTATATATGTGTGTGTGTATGTATGTATATACAACCTGCTGAGTCTTTACTGTGTATCAGTGTGTGTGTGCACGTGTGTGTGTGTCTCTGTGTGTGTATGAGTGTGTGTGTGTGTGTGTGTGTGTGTGTGTGTGTGTGTGTGTGTGTTTAGGGCTGCCAAATTGGAACTGATGGAGCCAGAGATGTTCTGAGAATGAGGGTAGTGAAAAAATCACTGGATTTTTGCTGTTGGTTGTTTTTGTTTTTTTGGGAAACTTGCCACCCACCACCCAAATAAATCACACACAGAGGCTTATTAATTACCAGCTTCTTTTGCCTCTGGGCTTTTACCTTTCTCTCACTTCTGTATATCTCACTTTCACTTTTACTCTGTGGCTGGCTGGGTGGCAGGGTGGCTGGCCTGTAGCATCATCCTCTCTTTGTTCTTGCTCCTTCTTTGTTTCTTTCCAGATCTCTCCTTCTATTTATTCTCTCTGCCTGCCAGGCCTGCCTAGCCTTTCTCCTGCCTTGTTATTGGCCATTCAGCTCTTTATTAGACCAGTCAGGTGTTTTAGATAGGCAAAATAATATAGCTTCACAGAGTTAAACAAATGCAACATAAAAGAATGCAACACGGGCCGGGCGGTGGTGGTAGTGGCGCACGCCTTTAATCCCAGCACTCAGGAGGCAGAGGCAGGCGGATCTCTGTGAGTTTGAGGTCAGCCTGGTCTATAGAGTGAGTTCCAGGAAAGGCGCAAAGCAACACAGAGAAACCTTGTCTCGAAAAACAAAAAACAAAAAACAAAACAAAAAAAAGAATGCAACACATCTTTACATTGTTAAGCAAATGTTCCAGAGCAGAAACAAATGTAACACACCTTAAAATAATATTCTGCAACAGACTTTCTGTGTGTAGCATGGTGACTTCTAGAAACAGAGTTTTTCCTACAAAGTGCCTAAGTATTTGTACATTTCAGTTTGCACCTTGGGATGTCTCACTTTCAACCAGGGGGTGTGGCTTTAAAGAAAGTTTCTCACTAGTCATATTATTGATGTTATTTATAATTTTTTATTATTTTCACTTTTGTTAGAACATTTTATTGAAGTACATAATTGGTATTAATTAAAAATAAGATCAGATTAAAACAATTAATTTTAACTTCATCAATAAATTAGTATAAATGAAACTATATTTTAGAATTTGAGTTCAATACCTTTTCTATAAAATATCTTAAAGCATAAATATAGACAGTATAGTCTTAACTATATGCAAAGGAATTTTACAGAAGTGTCTGCTCTCGCTGATCGTGCCTACTTCTACTGTTCCCGTTTTGTTGCTCTCTTCAGCGAAGTTCAACTACTATAGGCCAGCTCAATATTAAACATTTTTATGTTACTCTATTCAGTGTGTCTTTAACTGTGAACTTGTTCTGTTTGCTTTGGGGCCTTTTTCTTCCTGCCTTTACTCACTGCATCATCTTCCCACTAATTACATATTCCTCTGAACATTTTTCCTGTCGTACTAGATATAAGTTCCAGGTTCCAGGCATGTTCAACACATAGCCATTAATAGCCAAGGATAGCTGTTTAGAATAAAGTTAGAAATCATATTGGACACTGACAATTTTTGAAGCTGCCTGTGCAGCTGAGGTTCTGTTAGGAAACATGTTGCCTCTACACATGTCTTCACATGTTTTCCTATAACAGTTGTAGCATTTCTCATTTTATATTAAGGTCTTCGATTAGGTTTGAGTTGATTTTTGTGTAGAGTGAAAGATATGGATCTATTTTCATTATTTTGCAAATCGATATCATTTGCTATTACCATATGTTGAAAAGTGTGTCTTTTCCAATGTATGTTTTCTATTCCTTTGTCAAAAGTTAGGTGCCCAAAGCTATGTTGGTTTATTGCTGCGTCTCTACTATGTTGCATTTGTCTATATGTCTATTTTTGTGCTGGTTCCATGTTAACTTTATCACTATGGCTCTGTAGTGTAGATTGATATCTCATATTGTGATATCTATAGCTACGTTATTCCTGATTAGGATTTCTCTGGCTACCAATGGTCTCTTGTGTTTCTGTATGAATTTTAGGATTTTTTTCTAATTCTTCAATCCAGATTTCAACTGGCTCGTCTGTAAGTCCCAGGGATTCTCCTGACTCCACCTCCACAGAGAAATGTATTTACTTTGCTCTTGACTATGCATAACACATTCTCTAGGAATGATAGGTTCAAATACATTTCCCTTGAGTTTTTATATTGTCTCATTTTCTACCTACATTTATGTCTGTTCCTCATTCCACTGCTATCTGCTTTTTCAAAAGTATGTTTCATTATGGCATTTGCATAATAACGTGTTTGTGTTGATCTTCCTCCCTCCTGTGCTCTCCCATGTCCCAGGCCCCTTATACCTTTCAACTCCCTCCGCCTCCTTCTTCAAAACTTCTTTGTCCGCTTTCATGGCCCCCTCTACAGTTTGGGAGCTATACCCACACTCACACATATAAAAACTCAAAACTTGGATTTGTATATGAGAAAGAATATGTTGTATTTGCCTTTTTGATTGTCTCATTTAATAATGTAATTTGAAAAATTGTCCTTTTTTTCTGCAAAACTTCAAAAATTCATTTTTCTCTATGGCTGAATAAAATTTTATTGTATGTATGTACCACACTTCCTTGTCCATTAATCAGTTGATGAAGATCTAGGGTGATTCTATTCCCTTGTCATATGACTAGAGCAGCAGTAATCACGGATATGCAAACACCTCTGTGGTAGAATATAGATTCCTGTGAGTATATGCTCAGAATTGGTATACTGGATCATCTGATAGAGTTCTTTTAGAAACCGCCAATCAATGTCCATAGAACTTGTACCAGTTTATACTGCCACCAGCAGTGAACCAAGGTCCCTTTTCCTCCATATCCTCAACAGCATTTGATTTTTTTTAAGATAGCCATCCAAATTGGGTACCACTGTTAATATATTTCTTTTCTATGGAAGTTTTAACCATCTTCTGCCTTATCCTATATGTTCTGAAATATGTTTGACATTTGCCTAACTCTGAGTTAGTGTTGTTCCCTTTATCATATCTACAACTCAACAAATCCTTCCAGGCTATTTACTAAGGCAAAAATCTATTCTGTGTTGTCCTTCAAATGATGCCATGCCTCTGTTTCCTGTGTCTCTTCTGTCTCCTGACTGATTGATATTAGAACTACTTGACCTATCATACACATTTTAATTTTGGGTACTTTCATGCTTTATTAACTACAAATTACACTCTACCTCTGTATATCTCAACTTTGATGTGCATGCAAGTCACCTGAGCATCTTATGTAAACAGAAGGTTCTGATTCAATATTACACAATGTGGCCTCAAATTTCACTGACAACACATTTCCCAGGATGCCAGTGCTTCAGACTATAGAGCTATTTTGGATAGCATGTGTCTATGTACTAGAGGCACAATAAAATTTTCTGCATTCAGATAATATGCAGATCTTCCTCCACTACTCACTAGCCACTGGCCTTGGGAAAACTGACCTAATCTGTTTGAGAACCAGCTTTCCTCTGTACAAACTAAAAATTTTCAGTCCCCATAGATCTGGCTTCCTGCAATGATTAGGTGTGATTTTTAGCCTGCACAAACCATAGGAGGTATGAAGCAAAAAAGGACAACCTTGGGCATCTGCAGTCAGGCTTAAGCTTTAATGATACAGGGCAGAAAGTGTGCTATCACTCATATCTCCATCAATAAGGAGGGCTCTGTTCTCAGCTTCAATTTCAACCACAGTGTTACTTTTTGAGTTGAAGGGATTATAACAAAGTGTTGCCATCTGTCTCATCCCTACATGCCAGCACACCCCACCCACAGAACAGGAACAAGTATACTCCATTTTAATAAAGAACCACCTGTGGTGTCAGCCACAGGATAGAAAATAAGTAAATCATGCTGATTGTGTAGTATCTTAAATGAGTCAATGACTGTTAAAAATAATTCATAAAGGCAGTTCTTATAGTAGAAATCAGAAAAAGTCATGAGCAGAGAGCAAATATAAGACCCTGGCACTTGGATAGAGAGCTTATTGCACTAAAATCATTTGTTATAGTAGCTTTGAACAGATGGAAGAGGTAAGGAAGGAAAGAAGGAAGGAAGGAGGGAGGGAAGGAAGGAGGGAGGGAGGGAAAGAAGGAAGGAAAGAAGGAAGGAAGGAGGGAGGGAGGGAAGGAAAGAAGGAAGAAAGGAAGGAAGGAAGGAAGGAAGGAAGGAAGGAAGGAAGGAAGGAAGGAAGCATTGATTCAGTAGTTCTTTCTTGCCATGCACTAATCAAATACTAACATGTAATGTGGGTTCCAATAAGGTTGAACCCAGAGCTTCCCACTTGCAAGACACCAGCTCAGAAGGGATCAATCCATAGAAAGGAATACATAGCTAGTTTTCTCTTATGCAATTCAGGATCCAAACTAAGGAAATGATCTCTCCCACTTTTAGGCTGGGTCTTCCCACATCAATTAACAGAATCAAGACAATCCCCACAGACATGCTCACAGTCCAACATAATTTAGATAAGCTCTCATTGTGACTCTCTTTCCATGTGACTCTAGATGGTATCAAGCAGACAATTAAAGCTAACCATTACACCAAGTAAACATTTCAGATTTTATTCTTTAGTTTAAGAAGCAAGCTCTCAATAATTTTTTGAAAAGTTAAGGGTGATATACATCATTGAAAAATAAATATCTATATAAAGTGGGATAGCTGAGAAGCCCAAATGAGCTTTGTGCGCTTCATAACAGGGCTCTAGCCCAGTCCTGCTTTGTGACATTTCTACTTCTGTCAAATATCATAGGCAAAAGAAAGAGGCTTCTATTGAGCATGTTCATCCAAAACCAGCGATTTTTAACAGCAGGATCAACAGTAGGAAAAGATCAGAACTAAAGTTTCCAGAATTTTGAACAACGTAGAAACAGTTAAAAAGGGACTAATAGTTAGACTAGCTATTATGTGCTACAGTCTATTTGCAGAAGGCAGGGGATGAAGTTGAGACAGAGTCTTTTACTTTATCCCAGGCTAGTCTGAAGCTCACTGTGTATTCCAGGCTGGCCTCAAACTCACAGCAATCCTCTTACCTCAGCCTCCCAAGTGCTAGTTTCACAGACATGCATCTCAAAATGTGATCAAATGATTCAGTACATAGCCCAGAGGTAGGATATAGCATTGTATCAGTCAGCTATTGATGTATATAGTAAAGAACCCCAACCTTCCATGGCATGAAAGCTCTAAGTCAGCCTTTATTCCCAAACTCATATTTCTGGTGTCATCTGCATGATAGCTTCAAGTTGCAAGTGTGTAAGTGAACTGAGAAAACTCTGATCTATGTCTGTCTTTTCCTAGGACCAGCAAGTTTCCCAAGATATGCTCTGCTAATGGCAATGGCAGAAGTACCACCAGAAAGGTACATTTCAAATACTAGCCTATAGTTTACGCAATAACAGTGGCCAAAGTAAATGACATGCCAGGCTCAGCTTCAATAGTGATGAGAAATAAAAAGGGGAAATGAGACCATCCTGAACAACCATACAGTCTATTCCTGTCTTCAATATTATTTCTATTTATCTTCTTTCTTTTCATATTCATCCCCATATCAAAAGTCTCATCAAATTATAATCCCATATTGAAAGTCTGAGATCTTGTGATCTACACTAGGTCTGTATGTGGTTCAGATTAACCAAAGATCTCTTCTGAAAGAAAATAAAAGTCATCTGACCAACCTAAACTGAAATTTATGGTTGAGTTCATTAACTGTCACTTAAAAGCTTATGCACTGGTCTCAGATGATGGTGCTGTAAGTAGTGAATCAGATGGTTGGAAGTATGCCCTTGAAGTGGACATTGGGATCTAGACCCTGTCTTCTTTCTCTTTGCTACCTGGTACCTTAAGATGAACATCTTTGATCTATTGTGTGCTTTTGTTTGTTTTCTTTGTTCATTTGTTTGGTTGGTTGGTTTTTGGTTTTTGAAGACAGGGTTTCTCTGTGTAGCTTTGGCACCTTTCCTAGAACTCACTCTGTAGCCCAGGCTGGCTTTGAATTCACAGAGATCCACCTGCCTCTGCCTCCTGAGTGCTAGGATTAAAGGCATGCGCCACCACTGACCAGCTATTGTGTGCTTTTTACCACAGTGTTCTTCCATTTTCTATTCTCATTGACATGTAGTTTATTGTTTCAAATATTCTTGGTTTCTTTTAGAAACCAAGGACAGCTAAGTGTGATAGTGCATGCCTCTAATTCCAGCATTTGAGAGGCAGAGGCAGGCAGAACTCTGTGAATTCAAGGCCAGCCTGATCTACAAAGCAAGTTCCAGGACATCAAGGTCTACACAGAGAAACCTTGTCTTGAAAAAGCACACCCCGCCTCTTGAAAAAGAAAGAAACTAAGGATAATCTTGAATTTCTGATTGCTGTGGAATAATCCTTTTGTATACTGTGAAGATTTGTCATTGTGATTGGTTTAATAAAGAAGCTGACTGTCCAATAGCTGAACAGGATAACATTTTGTCAGGAAAGCCAAACTGAGAATGCAGGGAAGGAGAAGGGTAGAGAGTCAGGAGTTGCCAGCCAGACACAGAGGGAGCAGGAGATGAACATACCATGCTAATAAAGTTACCACCATGTGGAAGAGTATAAATAAGGAATATGGGTTAACTTAAAGTGTAAGAGCTAGGTAGTAATAAGCCTGAGTTATTGGCTGAACATTTGTAATTAACATTAATACTCTGAGTGATTATTTGAGAGCTGGTATGGGACAAGAAACTCTGACTAGAAATGGCGCCCAACATGGGGCCATGTACATCCACATAAAACCTGAGAAAGCTTTTAAAAAAGGAGTTCTGAAAGCACAGAAACAGAGCCAGACATGACTTCCTAGTCTGTGTGTCTTGTACCTGCCATGGTACAGAGACACATCTCCTAGCAACTGCCAGCACTCCATGAGCTAAGTAGCATGGCAGGTTCCTGCAGTCTCGCGCATGGGTGGCAGTACAGAGAGGCATCTCCTAGCTGTGCGTCATGTGGCAGGTTTAGGATTTTTGCTCATGCAGATAAAAAGCTTATAGATTTGCAGTAAAGACAGATTCAGATGTAAAAACCTCTAAACAGGTTATAGTGAATTAAAACATATGTATAGGCTTTGTAGAGAAAAGAAAATGGGTAGAAAAAGTCCTTCAAAAAGGAATAGAGTAATACAAAAATATAATAAGCCATAGAAAGATGGGAAATATACAAGAGTCTGGATCCCAGATGCTATTGTGTTGTCTTTGAATTTTTGGGCTTATAAGAGACACTGGATTATGAAAACTGCTAGATTCAACCAACCTATATATTTTAAAAATATCTTGACTTCAAAATTTATGTCAAAAGATGTGTTACTTTGGGAGGGAGGTTATACATTTATTTACACAGGAAATGAGAGCCTGTGGATTCATTCCAGGTAAAAGAAAATCAGGTTTGATCAAGGAAGACCCCCTGAAATCCTGACTGCAGACATAAGAGAATAAACCTAAAAGAACTGCAAGACATGTAATGTACATTTTACCTGCTCAAATACATAACAAAAAATCATCTTTGGCTGACTTGTGTACAATGCACAGTCTATATTTATACTGATATAGATATGTATGTTACCTTTAAAAGTTTACATATTTTTAGAACAAGGGAGCCAGACATCAATAAAAATGGATGGACCAGGTGATCCAGCACCCAAAACAGCTTCAAGGCTGCTTACTGAGACAATACAGCCTTACAGAATATTCCAGCCAAGACCTAGCAATTAACTTGATTCTCTCAAGGTTCCCTCAAAGATTACCAGTGCCCTCAGACAACAGGAAACAGTCTAAAAAAACAATGTCCACATTCCCAAGATATTGGTTACAATGTTTGTTATCATTTAAGGGGGGTTGGTTACAAGTTGTTAGTGGTAATGGTCAGGAAAAAAATCTGAACAAAGGAGATTAGATTCAAGGATCTCTTTCTCAAAAAAAGGGGGGGAGATATGATAGGATAAAAAGGTAGATTATTGAATTTTCAAACTAAAAAAAAAAACAACTAGTTTTAAATATTTTACATTGTTATGAATTTTTGTATATTGATGCAAATTTAAAGTTAATTTTATTATACTGTATATATTTCTACTCTTTTTTGGGTTATTGTGATTATGCAATTCATTTAAAAATGTAATGTATAGCCCTGGCATGATTCTGTCCTGTGTGTCTGTTCTGAGGAGCAGTAGGCAGTTTCCTCCGACCGACTTCTCTCACACCAAAGTGCGCGCCTCCACCTCATGGAAGACTCAATGGACATGGACATGAGCCCTCTCAGGCCTCAGAACTACCTTTTCAGTTGTGAACTAAAAGCTGACAAGGATTATCACTTTAAGGTGGATAATGATGAGAATGAGCACCAGTTATCACTAAGAAGGGTTAGTTTAGGGGCAGGGGCAAAAGACGAATTAGACATCACAGAGGCAGAAACAACGAACTATGAAGGCAGTCCAATTAAAGTAACACTGGCAACTTTGAAAATGTCTGTACAACCAACAGTTTCTCTTGGGGGCTTTGAAATTACACCACCTGTGGTCTTAATGTTGAAGTGTGGTTCAGGGCCTGTGCACATTAGTGGACAGCACCTAGTAGCTGTAGAGGAAGATGCAGAGTCAGAAGATGAAGATGAGGAGGATGTAAACCTCTTAAGTATGTCTGGAAAACGATCTGCTCCTGGAGGTGGTAACAAGGTTCCGCAGAAAAAAGTAAAACTTGATGAGGATGATGAGGATGATGAAGATGATGATGATGATGATGATTTTGATGATGAGGAAGCTGAAGAAAAATTTCCAGTGAAGAAATCTGTACAAGATACCCCAGCCAAAAATGCACAAAAATCAAACCAAAATGGAAAAGACTTAAAACCATCAACACCAAGGTCAAAGGGTCAAAAGTCTTTCAAAAAAACAGGATAAAACTCCTAAAACACCAAAAGGACCTAGTTCTGCAGAAGACATTAAGGCAAAAATGCAAGCAAGTATAGAAAAAGGTGGTTCTCTTCCCAAAGTGGAAGCCAAGTTCATTAATTATGTAAAGAATTGCTTCCGGATGACTGACCAGGAGGCTATTCAAGATCTCTGGCAGTGGAGAAAGTCTCTTTAAGAAAATGGTTTAAACAGTTTGAAATAATTCCATCTTACTTAATTTCTGTAACAGTTGATATATCTGGCTGTCCTTTTTATAATGCAAAGTGAGAACTTTCCCTACTGTGTTTGATAAATGTTGTCCAGGTTCCATTGCCAAGAATGTGTTGTTTAAAATGCCTGTTTAGTTTTCAAGGATGGAATTCCACCCTTTATTTGGTTTTAAGTATGTATGAAATGTTATGATAGGACATAGAAATAGTGGAGGTCAGATGTGGAAATGGTAGGGAGACAAATATACATGTGAAATAAACTCAGTATTTTTTAAAAAAGTAAAAAGATATGTAATATATAATTAAAAATACAGATTAATAGTCATCTATAATAGTCAAATTTATAGTCATGTTAGATATATTTTCAAGGTCATAAACAGATATATTTAGATAGACAGATGGTCTTCAAACACTTCAAAGACCTACAAAATATGTCATTTAATATGTTTAGTAACCTAAGGCTTTTTATGACAGTGAGACATGCTGCCTGTTCCTGGCAGCACCAACATTCTTCAGAGAAGATGATGGGCATCAAAGAAACTCCATATAGAGTTTGCTTTCTTTATGGCAAGAGTTAGTCATGTGGGCAAAGAAACTGCCCTTGCCTCAATTACTGACAGTTACTGTCCAAACTTGACCAGCAGAATACAATAAAGGTGACTGCTGAATTTCACCAAGACAAGGTAGGACAGTCCTTCAAAATTCCGTGCTTCATAGGAAAGTCTGTCAGATACGCTATGCCTGTAGGCTGGAGTTGGATGCCCCAACATTGCAGAGGAATTTTAGGTGAATGTTTAGATGCTCCTGTGATTAGGTAACATTTCACCCTTCTGGGGTCTTTGATGGAGTTGAAGATTAAATAATCATAGTTATAGTTTTCCTTAGTTATGATAGAAAGTAAATTAGGTGTAAAACTTTAGGCTCTAAAATAAGATAGATAATTATTTTCTCTAATTTTGCCAAATATAAATGGATTGGATATTGTAACTGTAATTCTTACTTAATAACTGTTTTTGTTACATATAATCTTACCATGTTAAAGTTAAAACCTTCCTTTTTATTTTGACAAAAGGGGGGAAATGCTGTGGAATAATCCTTTTGTACACTGTGAAGATTTGTCACTGTGATTGGTTTAATAAAAAAGGTGACTGGTCAATAGCTAAACAGGATAAAGTTAGGCAGGAAAGCCAAACTGAGAATGCTGGGAAGGAGAAGGGCAAAATCAGGAGCTACCAGCCAGATGCAGAGGGAGCAGGAGATGAACGTGTCATGCTAATAAAAGTACTGCCCTATGGCAGAGCATAAATAAGAAATATGGGTTAACTTAAAATGTAAGACCTAGTTAGTAGCAAGTCTGAACTATTGACCAGGCATTTATAATTCATATTAAGCCTCTGTGTTGGTTATTTCGGACTGGAGGCTGGGATTGGGAAAGAAACCTCTGCCTACAGCTGATCACCCTCCCTCCATCTCCTGAGTACTAGGATTACAGACATGCACCACCATATTCTATTTTACATCATACTAGAGAGTGGATCCAGGACTTTGTAGATGCTAAAATAGTATCCTATCTGAGTAACATCCACAGCACTGATAAGTAGGGTTTTTTTAAAAAACATATTTATTAAACAGATTCAGATTTCTCTCGATGGTTAAAGCTATCCCTGGGATCACTCTCACAAAGACTGTATTGAAAAGAGATGGACCAAAATTAAACCTGAAGTAGCAAACAGGCAACTTACCAAACTCCAGCCACAGAGACTCAGCAATGGGAGCAGAATTAATGATTGTGTATAAGCAAGGCAGCTAGTCTTGCTGCTGTTCTCCCCCAATGAAGTAAGAGAAACTCAATAAAGGTCTTCAAAAAAACATTCATAGGCTAAATCACTGCAACACAGGGAGCATTATCCATGAATAAGAACAACCACCAGTGCTTATACCTGGGACCTTGGTGTGAAGAGAGCAATTACCAGACACTCAATTAAAAAATCTGAAGGAAATGAATGTTCAAGATAAATGTCATGCAATTATCTGAAACCATACTCACTCTCAGAACCACTGGGGATCAGAAAATGTATTCAGCATCATCTGTAGACCTTCACATATCGATACCCAGAACCACCAGTTACGAATTTAAATACAGTTGCCTAAATTATGCTTTTGATCCTGTCTCTGCCATTCTTAGCACCCAGAAGTGGCTTCTGATTTCCTCACAAATAAGATTAAAAGTCTAATCACAGAAACTCCATACCTCAGCCCCTTACAACTACAGACTATTCCCTGGATGGAATTTTGAGTCTCTGTTCCCTGTGGCCTCATTGAGCCCTGCATTATCTCTGACCTGAATATGGCAAGTATGCTGCTCCATCAGCTTTAGTTCTTACTCTCTCACTTTTCAAAGCTTCGTTCCAATGCCACCTACTCCACAAAGCCTTTCCTAATTACTCTGCTCAGAATTATTATTACCTTTTCATAGTTCTTTATCCCTCATTTGGGGGTAATAATGGTAATTATTCCCAAATCATGACCAGAGTCTTGATAGGTTTAAGTCTGACTCCTCATTTGGATAGAAAGCTTCAAAAGGCAGTGGAAAAGCTTTTTCTCATCCCATTCCTTACACATGGTGTCCTGGTTCTAAATCCCTCATGACTCAAGGTGCCTACCAACTGAATTATGTGTTAAATGATTCTGATTTTCCAGTATGCTGAAGCCCAATCAAACATACATATCCATCACCACATTAATTAAGCTATCTCTTTATTTTTCCAAATGATGGATTTACAATTCATGATCCCCAGGCCCTTCAGAGCCACCTTTCTAAATACTTTGAAGCCAAATTTATGTCCATATAGTTGAGCTTCTGTTAGCAATGGGAGTCATGGGGGCTCTAAAGTATACAGCAATGATTATGAAAATGGAAACTATGGACATGCTGACATATAAGAAGGTAGACTCTTTGAGGTTGGCTAAGGATAGGTGATTCATGCTTACAACCACAGTTACTAAAATAATGAAATTGTTTAAAGAAAAAACATTTCTGGAGGTCTATTTGGTTGCTACCTTGAAACTTACATATATTTTGATAAAGCCAAAGGTGAAGGTCATGTTCTTAGAAATCACTACACCTCACAACTATGAAGCTCAGATGATACGAACAAACAAGTTTTCTGAGGGAACTTCCTTGGGGAAACTAATGTTGAAGTCTTCAGGTCATCACTGCATATATAAGACCTGGCTTCGACTCATTTTTTTAGTAAAAAGGGGGACCTGTAGGTCCCTGGACCCCGTTTTGGGTAACTGTTGCCTTGCTTGCTGACCTTGATATCCTCCCTGTGCTAATTCTCTGCCGGGTTCCACCCTCCTGAATGCTTAAGGAAAGATCCTTGTCTGTGTATCCTGCATATTGGGCATTAACAGCTTAGATGCAAGATTGTAAAACATCGGTAGCAAAGTTCTGCCCTCCAGGGTTCTCCCATTGTGCTGTAAGCCTGTATTTAAGACCTCCTCCCTCCTTCAATAACCGAAGAGTTGAGATAAAGAAGACTGGGATGAACTAACTATAGAGAGGAATTTTCGTAGCAATTTTCTCATGTTGGTGAAAAGTCAAGAAAAGCCATCATATTAAACACATTTTGTTCTAGATATTAGAGGTTGTTGGGGTTTGGTTTTGTGGTGTTATAGTTGTTGTCACCATTTGTAATTTAAAATGTGTGGTAAATTTTCCTTTGAAGTGATGAGCTCTATCTAGCCATAAATATTTATGTGGACACGGTTTCTGATTCTTATTCAACTATGTTCTCCAAACATAATTCAGCTGAGTCCTTACTTATTTGTAGGTCTTATGAGTTTGGAAAAAAGCAGGCCTTTGAGATGGCTCGGTGGGTGAAGGTACTTAGTGTAACACCTAAGGATCTGAGTTCAATCCCCAAGACCCTGGGGGACAGAGGGGAGACCCAATTCCTGCAGAAGTTCATCTAACCACTACACATACTTCATGGCACAAACACACCTGTACAAATAAAAATGTAAGTAGAAAATGCTTTAAAGGAGTGAATAAATTATTATCAAATAAAATCATATTGCTGACAATTGGCACAAGAGGACCAGAGCTTTCTAGAAGATCACAGATTGATGCTGGCACGACCAGCCCACTGGATATGTCCAGGAGCCTATCTCTGCTCATCTGTGCCCTCCCATTGCCTCATGGGCAATGTCACCATCTCGAGAACCTCTCACCACTGAGTTTTATTTGAGAAGGTCCCATGAGGCTACAGTCCTTACCAGCCTCATGAGTTCCAGTGAAAGTGCCCCAGATGTAACTGTCTGCCACAGGAGGGGAGAAGAACTGAGTCTGCGTGAACATTTGCTGGCACTATTCCGTTTGCTTCCTTGCCAGTTACCAACAACCCCCTAGGCCTCTGCTTATCTGTTATATATATTTTTACATTTCTGAGAGTTCGGCTGTGCCCAGTGTTATGATATTGTATGAGGGAGGTCCTGGCGGGTAGAGCCAAAGTGCCCCACGCAGGTGAGAGAGAGAGGTGCCATGCAGACAGCGCTCAGTGAAGAGTTTTATTTGGTGGGGGGAAGAGACGGGGTGGGGAGAGAGAGAGCGGGAGGGGGCGACAGAGAGAGAGAGAGAGAGAGAGAGAGAGAGAGAGAGAGAGAGAGAGAGAGAGAGAGAGAGAGAGAGAGAGAAGGGCGAGGGGTTCTAGAGGTGCGCACCTCCTGAGAGGAAAGCAGAAAGAGAGAAGGAAGGGGCGGAGTTTTCCCTTAAGAATAGGCTTCTACATCAGGACACAGGGTGGCCCCAAGGGGCAGGTCAGAATATTAACAATCAGTTCTACTATTACATCTGCGTGAGTTAGGAAGAAGTCATCAGACTTTGGTTAGTTCAAAGGAGACAGTCCTGACAGTAATGATCTTAGTGAGTGTGGCATAGGTGTGTGTTACTGACATAAACACGTTTTTAAGTCAGTTTGTTGTGTTGGCTGCTGTTCCAAATCTCTCTCCTTATGTTCAAGTTCTTTATCTTATTTTTGACACCATCCTTCAGATCTTTCCTCTGTGTTCATTTTATGATAGACCTCTCCCCCCGCCCCCCCAAAAACAAAACCAAAACCAAAAAATAACCTACCAGCTACGTGAGTAATCCTGAGGCTCTGGTCTTGATGCATTAATTATTGGCTTTCTGTTGTCCTACCACTGGTTCCTTGAGACCAGGCCCTAGACACGCCCCTTCCTCGGTTGCCTCTAGGGTGTTTATCTGGTTAGAGTTTTCTCCCGTCCAGCACTCTGAAGAAAGATTGGCTATTAAAGGGTTGCTTCTAGCCATCTGTTTTGTACACATATTGTCTCTGAATCCTGATTAAATTTCAGGACATCTTCCCTTTCCCCCTCCCTCTCTGTGATCACCTCAGGCTCTTCTGTTTGTCCCCCAGCACTTCCTCCCACTTCCCTCTAATCCCTACAGTATTGTTACAGTCCCCATACCACCCACTGCTAACACGATCTTTCTAAAATGCAGGCATGATTATATTATTTCGCCATTTAAGAGCCTCTGATTTTCCCATTTCTTCACAATTAAACTGACAGTAGAGTAGTTTGCATAATAGAGAAATCTATTCTTGACTCAGCCCTATCTTCCCCCCTGGACCATTATCTCTAATCACCTGCAGTTGCGTTTGTTCCTGTTGATTCCTCTTTGTTATATGCTGTGACCACTCAGAGCACCCTTAAGCCCCAGTTCATATGGGAGTCACTTTCTCTGGACCCTTCCATTACGAGTATCCACAGGTTTGCCTTGTAGAGTCTGTTTTGTTTGTATCTTGCTATTAATTGAAAATATAACATATACCAAATATGAAAATGTGTTAGGGCAACGCGGGTGATTTGATCAGATTTCAGGTTGATTTTACTCAGCCAGTGGGATGGCAATGGGACAAGGAGTTCTAAAGCAGCCTTTATGGACAAATGTTTATCCCAAAGACTTGAATTTGTCAAGCATCTTCCAAGTAGACAGAAAATTACAGACATTAGACAATTTCTGTCCTCTGAGTTTACCATCTGACAAAGGAAGTGCTGGGATAAAGACATTTAACCAAGTAACCATGTGATGTAATACCCACAAGATATTGGAAAGAAGGGAGGGAAAGCAGAGTCCTAGAAAATTCAGGGAAGGCCTTCCACATGACCTGGTAAGATCAGAGAGTCAAATCATAGGAGTGCTCTCACCCAGTGCAGTAAACAGCAAGGGCACTGTGTCAGGCATGAGCTCCCCATGCTCACAGACCAGTTTTAGCGTCCTTGTACAGCAGAATAGGTGAGAGAAGAAAGCGTCAACTAAAGGCTAGACAGACACAGCAAAGGGCCACGGAAGAGATGTGTGGTAAACTGACTATACTGACATTGTTCTGTATATATCTTCTTGAATCAGAGACTTGGGGGTGGGAAAACCAAGGACCTCATGTGTCTAAATCAGACAGAGATCCTATGAGTCATTGGAGACTTAATGTACTTTTACACCTGCCTTTCTAGGCCTTTCCGTGGACAAGCCATAGAGCATCCCCAGCAACTTCCTGAATAGAGCTCCTGGTACTCAGTCTGTTTCTCATCTTGGAGGTTTATGAACCCACCAAGCCCCAATCATTAGAGGTAAGTACCTCTGGCACAAAGCTACAGGAGGTGACAAGAGGCTGTATGTACCTAGCTTCTCATTTAACCATAGCTTATCGATATATTTATTCTCTTCTGCCTTTAAAGCTGAGCATGGCCACGAATCATAAAGTGTATGTCACATGGCTTGCCTGTTTAGAGGAGATTGCTTCATTTCCTTGGCATTCACAGAGGAGCAGCATTTGCAAACACAGACTACACATGTATCATGTCTGGTAAAAGAAGAAACAGTGTTCCATTCCTGCCATTTGTTGGTACAAGGAGCCTCTTAAGGCAGCAGTTCTCAACCTGTAGGTCACACCCCCTTCGGCAAACCTCTGTCTCCAAAAATATTTACATTATAATTCATAACAATAGTAAAATTACTATTGCAACGAGAAGAACTTATGGTTTGAGGTCACCACAACATGACAAACCATATTAAAGGGTCACAGCATTAGGAAGGTTGAGAACCACTGCTCCAAGGCATCATGGCTGTACCTAAAATGATGCCAGTGGCAGCTATTAGCAAAGACAGAATTTACTTCCTATTCTTTAATTGCTAGCATGCCATTGCTGTTACTCTCCCAAATAAGTCGAGGATTATTCTAATAATAAGTGTCTTTTAGAGAAGGTTTAATTAAGAGTTTTCACCCATCGTTGTTCAAACGTGTATTTTCTAGTTCCATTCCAAATCTCGTACAACTCTCTTCTAGATTAAAGTTATGCACATGGAGAGGTGCTTGGGTGACATCTCTGATGGTAGCCAGCACTGAAGTCAGCGGACGTTTTCCCGAGATGTACCACTATTCCGTTACAGTTGCTTTCCTCTTGTCATCTGCATCTGTGAGAGTGGCTAACCCTGGTGACAGACGAGGAGTAAATGGGAGATTTAGCTGATCCGTTCTTGAACAACTGCTCTTACATAACAAAATTGCCGCAAGCTGTCAGCTCTTAGGTCCCCAGCCTCTAGACCTATGCTCCTCTCTCAAGCTGCCTTTCCTGCTGAGCCCTGATCTTCTACATCAGAGGATGAATTGATTAGCCTGACGTAGGACTTGGTGTTTTCCAAAAGACCCCACAAATTCTTGTCTCAAATTCATGTCTGTTCTTCACTTGTCTTAGATAGGGTTTTTATTGCTGTGAAGAGACACCATGACTATAGCAAGTCTTATAAAGGAAAGCATTTAATTGGGGTGGCTTGCTTATAGTTCAGAGATTCAGTCCATTATCATCATGGTGGGGAGCATGGCGGTGTGCAGGGAGACATGGTGCTAGCTATATCTTGATCAGAAGGCAACAGGAAGTGGACTGAGGCACTGGGCATAGCTTGGGCATGTATGAGACCTCAAAGCCCACTCCCCAGTAACATACTTCCTCCAACAAGGTCATCCCTCCTCCAACAAAGCCATACCTCCTAATAGTGCCACTCCCTATGAGCTTATGGGGGCCAATTTCTTTCAAACTACCACACTTGTTAACACAGAGCTGGCAATGTCTCACAGGAGGCACAGCAGGTGTTTCCACAAACTGGCAAAGGATAAATAAAGTGTGGTGGCTCCTGCCTACAAACCCAAGCCTTGAGAGACTGATGCAGGAGCATTGCCATGAATTTAAGACTAGCCTGTGTTACATAGAAAGTACTGGGCCAGTCTGAGCTATATTAAGCAAAAGAAAGAAAACAAAGTAGAAAAGTCTCAAAAAGAAAAGAAAACTAAAAGAGAAGAGAAAACAAAATAAAAAATGATGGCAAATGTTTAATAAAGAAATCATGCCTAGCAACCAGGGTTGGCAGCAGCTTCTGCAGATGCAGCTTCTTCGGAGGCTGAGGCAGTTAGATCAGTTGAGCACAGGGGGCCAACATAGAAAGAGATTATCTCTTAAAAATCAATCAATCAAAAAAAACAAAACAGTGGCAACATTTGTTTGCCATGTGAATATGTCTGCAACTTCAAGTGTAAAATCCTTGAAGTACCTCATCCTTGATCACTAGCCCCTCACACATAATCCCCTTCCCTAGAGCTGCACTTATTTACCTCCATTTGAATACCATGATGAAGGAATCTTGAACTTCATCCCACCCTGTGAGGTACATATACAATTATTCCATTTTTAAAATCAGCCGAATCACCCCAGAAAAGTCAAGAGATTATGAGTTGTAATTTCAAGTGTTGATTTTTTCCATAGACCTAATATTATAAATGTTCACTGTTTGGCTAATCCACTTCTTTACTGAGACATCTTCTTTCTCAGATCATACAGAGCTCATTTGTCAGAATAAACCTTGTGTGAATGCTTTTATCTACAAGACGTTTAAGAGAAAAGAGAAGACAACAGTAGTCTAGCTTATTTGAGTATATTTTGTCCCCTGGCTGAACACAGTCACCTAAACAGGCATGAGGGAGATGCTCAGGCCCATAGACTTACCACTATATTCTGGATGTCATTTGCTTATAAAGGCCGTATTTTATACACATTGGGTTTGAAACATAACTATAATTTTCTGGTTGCAGTAAAGACAAAGGGAAGATACAATGCATTCTCAGGAAAATGTTACAAGCTGAAAAACAAGAGCACACTCTATCTGGCCAGCACAAGGAAAGATATTAACTATATCCAGGAATCCTGTCCCCACCCTGGTCTGATGCGTTGCAAATCCTGCTTCAGTCCAGCAGATGGCGAGAGATTGTCTCTACAGCCTTCTGGAAACTGCAGAGTTTACATTCTGATGACGCCCAGAGAGCAAACAAAATGGACATCGAACATTTGTGCTCCTTATTTTATAATTTCATTCTGTTTTATTGAACACTGGTCTAAAATTACCATCACATTCCCTCTGCTCTCCTTTGACTGTGCAGAGAAAGCAAATCTGAATGGAATATGTTAAAGTAGATCGCCTGTAGTTAATTCCTGTGTTTGAACGCTGGGACCCAGCTAATTTGAAAAACTACTCAAAAGGACACTGATGCTTTGATGGTGATGTTAAATGAACACAAAAGACCTCTCAAAAGTAAAGATGGGATGTATTTATTAAATGGGCCTCCCAAAGTTCTTCAGTGCTTTACTGCACTCCATGAACAAAATCTCAATATTACATTTTGATTTTACCACACCATATAGATCATCTTGGTAAATGCTTAGAATGGTGTCTATAAGGGTAGATAGCTGTAGCCTAATTAACACTCCAGAGTGCCTATGTCTTCCAGTCATAAATATCATTGTATGTTCCGGCTTCCTAGAACTTGCACCTTTTTGCTGTGTTGCAATTATATACTCTATTATAATTCCTTAGTCATGTATTTACTTCTCTGGTTAGATTGTAAACTCTATGAAAATATACTCCTCTATCTTTATATGCCCAGTATCTAGCAGGACCTGAATTAAAAAAAAAAAAAAAGTGCCCTAAAATGCCAGTGAAGTAGGAACGTGGTCAATTCTATAAAGCATTCTTCAATCAATAAAAGGTCAGGATAACGGTTATGTAGAGTCCTTGTGAACAGAGGTGAGGTCTCAAGACATTGTGGACTCTCAACTCACGTGTTTCCCAAGAACTGAAGATCTATTTGCAAGATGTTCTGGCTCCTCCTCAGTTTCAATAGCACGAGTCGAGTCATGTTTTTGGTGAAAAGAAGAGCAAGAAGCACCCCACACACACACACACACACCTCCAAGTCTTACTTCTTAAGAGTAGAAGTGACTTAAATGACAACTGAGTTTCTCACACTACTATCAGAGGAGCTTTTTGCCCAAACAATCAGGAAGGGCAGCTGAAGGTAAGTGATGTGCTCCTGATGGCTGAGGGTTACCAACAGGAGCTGTGTCCACTATCTCAAAGTATTTCTCATCATTCCACACAGCCACTTCACTTCACTTCTTCTCCTTCAATTCCTTTTTATTTTATCTTTACGTGTGTATGTGTGTGGTGTACATGCATGTTTGCATAGTTGCGTGTGTGTGGTTGCATATATGTGTGTGAATGCACGCATGTGTGCACATGTGTGCAGATCCCTGAAGTTGACATCAAGTATCTTTTCTGATCGTTTCCCTCTTTTATTTACTGAGGCAGAGTCTGTTGCTGAACCCAGACTCATGGATTCCTGCTGGTGTCGCTAGCCACCTTACTCCAGAGACCCTGTCTATGCTTCCCCACAGGCAGCCACCACAGCTACATAGTTCTTATGTGCGTTCTGGGGATTTGAACTCTGGTGTTCACAGCTGCCCTGCGGGTGCTTTACCTGCTGACAGCTCCCCGGCCTTTCCCCCATTTCTTGACACATTTTCCAGTTGCAAAATTCACACCTAGACCATAGCTCAAAGGAAGGAAGATCCTGCTTTGTAAGGATAATATTGAGTAGCAAAGATATTCTTCACCATGGCCATTTGAGCCCCCCACTTAGCTAGTCACCAGCCTGTGTTATGAGATTCCTGACAGCTGCATTCCCTCTGGCTTTTTGCCTTTACATGTGTTTAACTTTTATATGAATGAAACTGCTGGTAATAGATTGTTTCTCCTTAGAAAAGTACCCAGCTCCTACCTCTACAACTAACATCAGTTGAAGTTTCCAGAACCATTGTTCCATGTTTTCATTCCATGTCAAAAATGTTCCAAGCACACACACACACACATCATAAAATGGAATCACACTGTACACATTGTTCTAAAGTTTGCTTTTTCCAATTCATTTTAGCACTGAGTAAATAGTTCATTGTAAACTACAATTTAAACAAAATTCTTTAGGCTATTTCCAAGTTTTACTTCCAATTGGACGATTCTGTTATCATCTCTCTTTGCACATTTATACAGGTATATCAGTATAGAAAGTCCCTAGTGTCTCCTACTCATAAAACCACACAATCAAAGATAATTCACGAATTAAATTCTACTGTTTCCAAACTTTCCTCAAAACATTGCACTCACGACTTTACCAACCACAGGGTGTGTGAACACTCCCTTCTTCATCTCTAACAAGCTTCTTCTTCAGTTACACATTAGTGACAAAAAAGAAAGGTCAGACATCTTTTATTATTATCTCATAATTATTAAAAATCATAAATATTGATATAATTTTGTAAAAATATAACAGCCTTAGGAAAGACAGGAGCAAAGATGTTCACATATACGTGACTGCATCTCAGGTTATTTTTATTCTCTTTATTTTTTCACAACGGTGTGCACCACATACTGTACGGACACAGGAGGATGAGCTGATAAGAAATCTGAGTCTGGGTTCAATTTTTCTTTGTCTCAGTGTCTTCTGCTGGCTGAGATAAAGAAGGCAGGTTATTGGCTTCAAGCGGGGGGTGGGGGGTGGATCCTATTACCCACAATCCCTCCCAACTCTGCTCAGTGATGCACCAACGACAGTACAATAAATCGCCGTCTTCACGAGAGCCGAACGCAGCCCAGGTTGGAAGGTAGTGCTCAGCCGCCTGTGTCATCATACATCACCCTCAGGTGTTGCTGGCCGTGCTCTGCAAAGTGACAGTGCTCTGATTTGTCTTCTTTTTGCCACAGACTCCTCCAGACATCACTGTCTCATTGAATGTAGCTGATCTCTGGCCATATTTCCACTCCTGCTGCCACCTTCCATTACCCGTACTGAGATAAATCTCCCCTCTTTGGCAGAAGGGTTGAATATACAGCCTCTGCCCCTAGCGCTGATCAATACCTCCTTGAGATAAGCCCGCCAGCAAAGGGTAGACAAGAGTGATATGACTGGCTCTCTGCATGCCTGCTTGTCATATGAAAGGAAGGGGCGTCTAGCCTCCGTGGTGTAACCCATGAAAATACTCCATATTTTAGTAGAATAGGAAGAGAAGTTTGGCAACATCATGATATACACATGCAAGAGAACGTCTCAGGTAAGGAACTCAACTAGGCACGCTCTTGCTTCTTTTATTATTGGTTTGTGACCCAAATCTTCCAGGCTGTGTCCTCATGGAGAAACACATAAGATTCACAAGATCTATGATAATGCTAATTTCAATGGTATTGAATTCAGCTACTTCAGCAGTTCCCTGAAATTTTAATTCTAGGTACTTTAGAGAGTACCTAGAGAATTGTCCTAAAATGCTCTCATACTAAACTGTCATTTGTATACAGAGTTAGCTTATGGCATCTACTGTTTATCTTTGGTTTATTCTACTTACTTCCTTTGCAAATGCTACCTGCCAGGACTTGAAGATGCTGCCATACTGGCCCTGATTGTTATGAGAACTTGAAGGCCATAGACAGGGGGCAGTTCTGTCATCTTCCCAATCTCTAAGAGCTGGTAATGGAAGGTAGATGGACACTCTCTTTTCCAACGGCCCCATCAGTACCTGTTGGACTCTCAGTCCTCAGTCTCTCTCTACAGGACTGGGCTGACACTAGAAAGCACCACCAGGTACAACAGTCTTTACCTGGGCCCCTCCTGTTTACCGCTTTTTAGAAGTCCACTTCTCCCAAGCCCATCAATTCCCAGGAGTAGAGGCTTATGGGGTCTCACTTCTATTGGTTTATCAGTCCCCAAAATTATTTCTGCTTCACACATTTAACAACTAATACAATTAATTAGAAGACCCACATAAAACTTACACAAATAGCTATATTAAAGAAAAAAAAACATACAGAAAGTAGGCTTGTACAATTAAGGTCTTCACTAACTAAATTGTAACCACTTTCTGGAGTGTTGCCTTATATATACAATTGCCAGTATTGTTTTTAGTCCATTTTATATATTCCAAAATGTGTAGCATGAACACATTTGGGCATGCTGCATCCCCAACACTTTCTATGTAAAATCGATATGAAAAGCAGTACCTAGTCTGGGGTACAAGATCTCCATGATATAACCTTTCCTCTTCAGCCAACTTTGGCTTCACCACTCAGACCCACTCGCCAATCATACTGAAAAACTTTTAGTTCTCCCAAAATTTTCCTTGTCCGTGTTTATAACCTTTGATGTCGATGACACTTAATTCCGAGTTAGTCTTTTTATTTCAGAATCTTGTACTACTGCATTTATGCAGATTCTTTTTCTCCTTTTCCCTCCTCCCTCAACATCTTAAAAAGACTGACCACTTCCTTCCTACCTCCTGCCTTACTACCTCTAGTAAATTAGTTACTTCCTGCTGGACACAACTCCACATCCCATAGATAGTCCAAATGTACCATAGCACCACAATGTTTTATCTTAGAAAATATGCTAACTTGAAAGACAAAACTGTTTCTAGTATCTACCTCAATACCCAGTACTCAATGTATATTCAATGAATTAATCTCTTGAAAATAAAATGAAGGTGTTAGCACATAATTTGAAAGGTGTAAGTATATCTAAAGAACTATAATCAACCCATTTTGCTTAGATACTTTTCCTGTTAACTATGATAAGATACTATGACAAAAGCAATTTAGGAGAGAATGGTTTTATTATAGTTCACAGTTCAAAGGTACCATCGATCATGGTGGGGAGGTCCTGGCAGCAGAAGCTGTAGGCAACTGGACATGTTGTATGGGCAGTCAGGAAGGAAAGATTATGAATACTCACACTCAACTGGGCATGTTGTATGGGCAGTCAGGAAGGAAAGATTATGAATACTCACACTCAACTGGGCATGTTGTATGGGCAGTCAGGAAGGAAAGATTATGAACACACTCAACTAGGCATGTTGTATGGGCAGTCAGGAAGGAAAGATTATGAATACTCACACTCAACTTGCTCCTTCATTTTGATGCAGTCCAGGGCCCAAGCCTAGAGAACAGTATCAGCCTTCCATAGGGTGAATCTTCCTCCTAAATTACTTGTTCAGTATGATCTCTCAAAGGCATGCTCAGAGACTAAACTCATCTAAATAATCCTTCACAGGTGTACCTAGATGCTGGTCACCTAGCAGATTCCAGATCCTGCCAAGCTGACAACCGACCCTAAACAGCATAGCACTCTTTCCTAAAGTACATTAAACTGTAATCAGCATTGCATAACTTTTAAACTAGGGGGAAATTCAGACAACTCCATCACACTGGATATTACTTCTCATGCTCCTATAACAGACAAAGAACCTGCTTCTGACTGCAGGTGGATAGAGAGATTTTGAATCCTCCAGTCAAGATAGTAATACTGTATAAACTTGTCCCATACAACACTGGGGAGTGGTGTCTAAATCTCCTGACTCCTACCTCTCATACAGACAATTCCAGGAGCATTTTGGGTGTTTCTCAGTCAGAATTGCCATCTATCACTTACAGTGCTAACTTCAATAAACTATCCCACCTCTTTAGCATTCCATGCTCCTGTCTCCCTACTTCCTTGCGTCTACTTTGTAGGCTCTCCTCCCAAAAGCTACTTTATCTTGGGTTCTGCTTTCAGAGATACCCAAAGTAACCCATAGACAGTTTCCTGAAAAAATGCTCTCTCTTGCCAAATCAGTGCATAAAAATATATGTCAGGTCACATAGAAAGGGACATACTTATTTAGAGGATTCTAGAAGTATGAATACAGTCTGGTATTTGTTGAGTTGTCACTATACTAGAGTGAAAATGTATTTTTTTCTACGTAAAGAAGCACTTTATACACACACACACACACACACACACATGCACACAGTCTGGAACAATGTACAATAAAGCACCAATTTTGAAATATCTTTTTATACTCTTAATTTTATTTGACAGTATTTTCTAATACTCTCTGACATGCACACTGCTTCTGTATCCAAATGGGATTTTTTTAAAGCCAAAACTGTGTCCAGCTATCAGCATATTGTTTTGCTATTCTAGGGATGTTTGTACACAGTTCGGTGATGAATGAGTCTAAGAACCCAGGGAAATTGTAAATGGACTGTAGGAAGCCCCATAATGCATTGTGGCTGGATAAGAATACACAAGCCATGACCTGGCTCTCGTGTCAACAGGCTCCCATAAATATCAGAGTCCGATTTTATTTGAGTTATACTCATTCTTCCCTGTAAACTCATTTGCATGCATCTATTAACACACTCCGAGAACAAAGGCCCATTCCTTAGCCCAGATGGAGGAAGATACTTGTTTTAACCGGCATTTATAATTTATGATTGTGGGGATTAGGAGCCAGCCTTCCTGCTTACTAATTGCACCTGATGTGACTCAACAGGAAGCTTCCACCACAACACACGTAGTCTCCATAAGCTGGTTATCCTCCTATACACTTAATCTTTTCCCAACCAATCCCCAAAAAGAAAATAAATATTTGTAGATTAAAGGAGGACTGCCTTCTCATCCTTTCCAGCTGCTGGTGTGCAAGCTGTGAAGCACAGAGTGTTTAATTAATGGATAGATACCATTAGAGAGACAGCTGGACCTGCATCCAAATGAGCCCGGATTCAAGGTGCCACGAGATAAAGATCTGAAAGTGGAGAAGCGGAACTGCAATTGGGTTCATTTATAAAAGAGGCTGCTAAAGGTCAACTGTGTTTTCTTGTGTGCGAGATAAAGAGATGCTATTAAAAACAATTGGAAGGTAATTCATAAGGGACCAGTAAGTCACTCATGTTAAATTAATTTGTCTTTCTGATAGCATGGCACTCATGATGGGAAAGTAATTTTGCCTAAAATCAAGATCTCTCAAAAACAGCCATTGATCATGCCTTCCCTAAAAAGCCGCTGGAATAAGCTCTTGTGTTCCAGGACTACTGGTGTTGTCTGATCACAGCACACTCATAACCATTTGCAACCCCTTCCCAGGCTGAGAATTAACCAATTATTCCTGAGGACAGTAAGTGCGGTGGCATTTCTGTGGCCATGCTGAGATGCCGAGGCGGCTGATGTTTCCCATCACCTCTGATGAACTGATCGCTAAGCACCAGAACAACCCATCGTGCACAGAGTTCTACTTTCCTGACATTCAGCACCACAGCAGCATGTTCCATTCCACTGCTTTCCATTTACAACCTCCCTCTGCCCCTGTGCCCAGTCCAGTACACCACAGGTTCAAACATATCCGTACCGAGATGAAAATGCTTTAATTTATCCAGAAAATGTATCTACAATTATGACCAGCAGTTTATTTAACTCCCCAGAACAGCATGATACATTTTCCTTGTATCACCTCCCCTGGGTAAATTCTTCCACTCACGCATCATGAATTCCCTTTCTCCTCCCTAGTGTCCTGACACGAACATCAGATGTGACAAAGGGCAGTTGCTTTTAGTGCTCAGTAATGGCAGCCCATTATGACACATCTTCATCTTCCTCTAGGCAAGATGGAGGCTGTGTCTGTTTGCAGCCAGTCATGGGTATGAAAATAGGAAAATGCATTTCATCAGACTGTGACCTTTGTTGGCTTAAACCTGGCGGTGATCATGTTCTCTCCTCTGCTTGTTGCCCGAGGAAAACTGCATGTCATTCTTCTTTCTTTTTTGGGGTTGAAAACTATTTGAGATTCTCTCTCTCTCTCTCTCTCTCTCTCTCTCTCTCTCTCTCTCTCTCTCTCTCTCTCTCTCGTGTGTGTGTGTGTGTGTGTGTGTGTGTGTGTGTGTGTGTGTGTGTCTTCTCCCTCCCTCCCTCCCTCTCTCCCTGTCTACCTGTTTTCCTTTCTTTCTTAAGAATGGATTGGGGAAATGAGCAGTTCCCTGTAAATGTCTATTTTTGAAAACCCTGCCTTTCCAGGAACTCACTAATGACAGCACAGAGCTGTTCACTGCTTCTAGCATCAATGAGGAGGATCAGTCAGAAAACACAAAAGGATCAGAGGCAACGAGTGTCCACATTTTTTATTGCTCACCACTTGCAGGTTCTAATAATAACCCTTTATTTCCAAGTTTCGCTGGAAGGAATTTCTCAATCAAATCTTACAGTTTCTTCTGAGCCTTTTCCCCTTGGAAAACTAGACGTGGGCATGTTTAGCATTAAGCACACCAAAGTTGATGCATTCTGCTCGGGCCTAGCAATATTGGCAATTCTTCCCACTTGATGTATGTCAGGTACTATACGATTTGTTTTACATACATTATTGTATACATTATAATGTATTACATTCCTTATGGATTATTGTTTTTACTCTTCAAAGAATTTAAAGCTCTCCTAAGACAAAATGTCTGATAAGCAGGTGAGATAGAGTTTATTTGTAACCTTTGCTTTGGACTTGGTTATCCAAAATCATTTGTTGTGTTTCTTTGTTCGCTGGTGAAACCATGGTTGGAGAAATAACTAAAACGGATAGAGTGCATTTTTCTTGTCTGTGTGCCCAATCTTCTTCCTATCTTAATGTGAAATCCGCTCCCACATCTCCTGGGAAACACTCCCTCCACCAAATCCATCTTGCTAAATCGTAGCTGCTTTCTTCTTATGGACCCCTCAGCTTATCTGTCTGTTCACACAGGATGGACCCAAGGATGGTCACACTTTCCCAAGTAAGGATGGTCCTACGGACCTCTTTCATCTGTCTGGTAATGTTGTCTATGAGTGGGCATGTGAGAAAATAATAATAATAATAATAATAATAATAATAATAATAATAATAGCTAAAATACCTTACTGTTTATGTGCTAGGCATTGTGCATCCTAAAATTCTCTTATTATCACAAAATTCCTTCAGTATAGGCAATGTTCTATCTCCATTGTACAGAAGTGGACACAGAGGAAGCATTTTGCCAAGGGCCCAAAACCAGAAGTAGCAAAACCGAAACTTAGTTTTTATCCCTGAACTAATGTCACAAAAATTCTGAACTAAGCACCCATGGCTCCCAACAAAAGTCACTCGTTCTTCCCATGAGGTGGGAGGGGTGCTAGGCGAGTGGCAGCTGGCGTCAGTTCTATGGTTCTTGGCTAAGCTTAGTTATACAGCCAAGTCAGCAGGGGTCAGCAGATATCGCTGGAACCAAGCAGGACATATCTGTCCCTTGTGTCTCTTACCCCTTCCTGGTACCTAAGGTTTGGCTCAGCCATGTCTTTCACAGGGAATGTTCAAAAAGCAACAGCCCAGGCAGAAGCAAGAAGAGGCCTCCCAATGCTGGGCTTCTGACCAGCAAACTGCTATTTCCACTTCATGTAAGCTTAAGGGAAAGAAACACATCTGCCCTGTCTTTTGTGAAGAGAACTTCACGGCCAAAATCAAAGAATCAAGATTCAGAGAGAAATGAAAGGGGGTCCCTGTTACCACCATTCATCCCACAGGAAGCTTCCATCTTAGGACAGAGTTTTCAGTTCCCTGTCAGCGACTAACATTCTGCAGCATGAAGCTCCCTGCTCGTCAGCATTCCCCTTCCCAGTGTGAGGAAGTCTACAGGGAGCTATGGAGAGGATGCAGTGACAGAGGACTGGGCAGAAAAGTGCAGGGATGCCCTTGACCTTTGGGACAACTGTCCTCAAACCTCTGTTATATCCCTACCATTTGTTTATTCAAGTCTGCTAAGGAAGTCTTCATGCTCAATTTTTCATATTATTTTGATGTGTTGTCAAATGTGACCCAAAGAGTCCTGAGCAGCACACCACCATGTAATTAATAAACTAAATAAATACACTGCAGTGACTCATGCTCATACCTGCAAGACCCAACATATGTTTTATGTAGCCACTGTTCATCATGATTATATTAGACACTGAACTTTTTTTTTGAAGCCTGTAAACATGAGGTTGGGGAGGCAGCCCAGTCAGTAGAACGCCTGCTGTGCAAGCAGGAGGACCTGAGTTCTGTAAGTTAAAGTCTAGGTGAGGTGGGGCTCAGTTGTGTTTCCTAGCTCTGGGGCGGTGGGGGCCAGCTTGATTCCTGGAGCTTGTAGCCAACCATCCCAGCTTAACAGCTGAGCTGGATCAAATGAGACACACTGCCTCGAGAACACAACGCGATCGGCTCATGAGGACCAAAACCTGGGGGGCGGAACTCTAGCCTCCACACACGTGCACAGACATCTGTACCCATATGAGCAGGCACACCCCTGTACCCACACGAAGACACAATAGACCTGCAACTTGTGCTACCACCACAAAGGGAGGCCACCGAGAATGGGGAGATTAAACTCAAATTTGGGCAGAAACAGGAGTGTCTCCCAAGGAAACTGAAGTAGGCTGTCAAGTTCCAGAAGAAATGGAGAATGTTTACAATTAGAAAAGCTGAAAACCAGCAGGTGTCAGTGGCCAGGTTTGGGGCAACAGGCAAGGTCACAGAGATATAAACTAACATGGCATCCGGGGAAGGAAGCAGCACTTTCTGATGACTGACAAACACTCAAGCTAAAAGGAGAAAAGATTTTTTTCTGTTTCTGTGAATTTTGCAAGGGAACAGGGCCTTGTTTAGCTAGCAAAAATTGTTCTGTTCTACTTAGCTCTCATGTCCCCGAAGTGCCATGGATTGTCAAAAGAGCCCCCTTGAGATTGTCCCGCTCCTTTTATCCTGACACGGCACTTGTGTAGCAACCTTTCATCATCATTTGGTTTTGCACACAGGCTGTCCTCCAGGGGAGGCAATGCGCTAACCAGCCCACAGTCAAAGTCCATTTTGCTTGGCAGTTATTTTGTTGCATAAATTAAAAGAATTGACAGCCTAGTTTATAAAACAAACTCTTGAGAGCCCAGTCTATTAGCCGGGTTCTTTATTTTACATGAACTCAGCATAGGCTAAATAGGCTTCTTGGAAAAATGACAGGACTGCCTCAGAAAGGGCAGATGTCAGGCACGGAGCTGCTTTGGGGCTCACGGGATGTGGAGTCTGACTCAGTGTTCGGCCTGCATTGCCTAGGTGCTCCCCACGTGTGTGAAAATGCACAGAACTCACAAGTTACAAGGAGGAAAGAAACTGCTTTGTAAATAAATTCCAGCAGGGAAAATCCTAAAGGTAAGATGGCCCATGCATGTTATTTAGATTGTACACTCATGCACAAAGAAGGTCAAATGGGCCGAATACAGAGGTTGGTCCATTGTGGGATCAGGTGGTTTATGGAGACTTGTCCCTTGTGGGGTCACATGGTTCAGAATCCCTTTCCAAAACAAGATCAAGGACAAGTCAAAGTCTCTATCTTTGTTAGTGACTAACCACACTCAGCACAAACCAATTGTGCTTAATGCTTGATGAGTCCAAGAACACCAGATGAAACCGAATCTGAACCCATATAGACAGGCCCATTTCCACACTTCACACCCAGGTGGAGCCACACTCCTTCCAAAGAACAACTTTCCCTCATTTTTGTTGATGCATTCTGTGGTAGTGCAAGTCGAACAAACTCTGACAGCCATAGTGCGTCTTCAGGAAAGGTGAACCCTCAGAGTAGGAGATTCCTTGAGGTGGGAAAATCTGGTGCAAGAATGGTAAATGAAAATATGTATCTTTACTGTTCTGCTGGGGATGCCGTCATGCATCCTGCAATGCCAACCCAGGGTTGGGAATCAACAATATTCCAGGTCTCAGAGGGCAGGAAGAGGAACAACATCCTCGGAGCGTTTTTAGCAGCCTGCACACCTCAGCCAAGGCCACTGGTCAGCCCTAACCAACTGGATTCACCAGACTCAAAACTGCTTCTAAAGAGCACCAGAACCCATAAGAATTTACAGAAAAACAAGGTCTCAGTGATGAATAATTTCTTTCATCTTAAGTTAAATCTGGGATTACTTAGGCAGGTCAAAAGCAGCCCACTAATATAACTGCTAAATGGACAGTTAAAAGCATGATCAACAATACAAAAATTTGAAGGTTAGGCATGAAATGTAATGAAAAAAAAGCAACTGGCATGTGAAGACCAAATATCTGTGGCTCGTTATGGTTTGCCTTTGAGCAAGCCACAGTGATTTTGACATTGTGTCTTCACCTGTGAAAGGATCCTAGTGAACATGCTGGTCTCTAGGAACCTTTCCATGTTAGATCTGTTATTCCAGTAGAAAACTCAATGCTCAACATTTCCAGGATCGCTGTGTCAGTGTGTTCTTGGCATGCACTATTATTCATAGGAATAGTGGGAACCTTGGGACAGAAACACTGTCTACATGCTAAACCATATTCAGTTACCATGTTTTGCAGCAGGAAAAAGCACACAGAATCATACAAACCTGTGCCAAATCATGTCTCCTCCACGTTTTCCAGTGTGAGAGGCATCAAGCACAAAGAATCAGACTTGGTTCTTGCTTATAGGAAAATGTGTGCTCAGCAGTGGCTTCTTCTCTTTAACCTCAAATCTGGGATATATAGGACTTAGGTAAGGGAGTTCAGAACAGAGATATAAAAATAGAGAGGGAGGTGGAAAGTGTTCAGTCTTTATGTTTTTGGTCTTTTGTTTGCTGTTTTTTTTGTTGTTGTTGTTGTTGTTTTTGTTTTTGAACAATGTAAATGTATTGCCTATTTTGATACACAAATTCTAAAGGTACTATTGAAAACAAAATCACAAAATTTGCTTGTTTTGTGCAGCAGAGTGTGAAACACAAGGCTTTGGGAATGCCAAACAAACACTACTGCTATATCCTCGTCTCCAAGAAATGTTTATCTCTCAGCCCAAAGCCCATGGTTGGTTAGGTTCTTTTTTTTTTTTTTTTTTTAGAGTTTATGTATTTATTTTACATCCCCACCTCAGTTTCCTCTCCCTCCTCTTCTCCAAGTCCTTCCTCCCACATCCCCTCTGCCACCCCCCAATGGACTCTTCCTCCATTTCTATTCAGAAAAGGGCAGGCCTTCCAGGGCTCTCAACAAAACACGGTAAGACTAAGCACCTCCCCTTGTATTAAGGCTGGGCAAAGCAACCCAGTACGATGAGTAGGATCCCAGAAGCAGCAAGAGTTGGAGACAGCCCTTGCTCCCACTGTTAGGAGCCCCACAAGAAGACTAAGCTACACAAAGGTCACATATGTGCAGAGTGCCTAGGTCAGTCCCATGCAGGTTCCCTAGTTGTCAGTTCAGTCTCTGTGAACCCCTATGAGCCCAGGTTAGTTGATTCTGTTGGGTTTCTTGTGAGGTCCTTAACCCCTCTGGCTACTACAATCCTTCCTCCTCATCTCCCTCAGGATTCCCTGAGCTTGGCCTAATGTTTTGATGTGGGTCTCTGCATCTGTTTTCATCAGTTGCTGGATGAAGCCAATGACTGGTCTATCCTGAGACCCATGCCCCAAGAGTTAGAGCCCATCCCTGATACTGCTTGGAGCTCCAGGGCCCAGTGGCTGGATGACCCAGAGACCTAGCACAGAACCAAACACACATGCCCTCGAGTTTGGAAACCCCTTTTTAGGGTTATTCAATCACAACCTTTCATTACCTTTGAGCTATTTGATAATCAACAGTGAAGCACATGGCACATAACAATGCAAATGCAAATGAATTGACTGGTGGAGGGAAAGCCCTCTTATTCCGTGGAAAAAGCCCCTCCTGTGTCCATTTGAAAACCCATTTCTATATTCCTGATTTATAAATGGTATCTATCCTCTGGATTCTCCTTTGAACTCACTATAATATCTTTTTGACAATGAGTTAAATAAGATCTTTAGCATGCATTTTTTTCTTTTCATCTGTGTGAAAGTCATGATTCTCACCTCTTGAAAAGAACCCAGTAACACCAGGAATTATGAGGATTTGTACAGCTGGCTCTCATCAAGCTATCTGGTTTCCTTTATCTGGTCTATTTATTTTGTCGTCCCCCCCGCCCCAAATTATGCCTAGCAGCATCTCCAGAAAGGCTATTATATAGCGTAGCATTATTATGCTATGCTAGGGAACAAACAATCTTACTATCTCCCCCTTCCACCCCCACCCCAACTGTTAGGCTGCTCTGCCTGGATGCTATCATCAGAAAGCATGCTCTGCTGACATTTCAAACTCCCACAGGAAATGCTGTGAATCTTCGGAGAAGGCCATATTTGCAAAGTTTGTTCAACAAAGAGGTTGGATAATCATCTTGGATTAAGCCTTCAAAGCAGCAGGCTTTTGGTTACCCCCCACCCCACACCATGATTAACCTGGGAACCCTTTGAAACCTCTTCCTTATCACAATGTGTTTTTTGGAACCATCAGTTTTTCGTGAGAGATACTTTGGTAAACATGCTTCTTTACACATTTTCTCTAATTAGCAGTCCCTTTATTTTGCACAAAACTTTTCATATTTAAACTTTATCTGCAAAGAAATTTTGTATGAAGTATTAAAGAATTAGGCAGCTAATGGAAAATATATTTCTCCTACTGATAACATATCAAAATCTGTTAGACTACCCATTAATTTCTAGCTGCTTAGCCTCCAGGAAGCTCAGAGCCAAGTTTGAGGCTTGACTTTAATAACTCAGTAGGACCTACCTCTCTGCACTACCGTTTCCAATATTAGCCTTGGCTCCTAATTTATATTTCATTTATTCCTGGTTTTTCTTCTATTTCATTGCATCTGCTTTATAAATCACCTATATGAAGATATAAAGAATACATTTATATAGTTGGATCATCCATTTCTCTATTTGTAATTTTATGAGAAATTCCTAGAGAAATTACAGAGTCTCATGTGATAGTTCTTTCCTGGCATGTTCCATTCAGACACAGCAGAGTGTCTAGTCTTAGGCATCTCATTTAACTTGTCCATGTGCTATATAACAGTGGAATACATTTGCTATTACTAGAATCTAAAATAGGACAATTATGGTCAATCTAAATGATCAGTTGGTTGGGTTAAGAGACACGTAGTGGTTTAGAAAAGCACACCTCTAGATGTATCTGCAAGGGTATTTCCAGAGAAGATGCCTTAGGAGGGCTCTGGCTGAAGAACTGGGCCACTGGTGGCAAGCCTTTGGAGGTCATGTCTTGGCTCTGGTGATTCCTGTTTTTCTTCTTCACTTCCTTGCTACTATAAGCTGAACAGCTTCCTCCGCCATGCCCTTTCTTCACACTGTCCTTCTTCTCCATGGGCCAGAAAGTCATAGAGCCCGCTGAGCATGGAGTGATACCTCTGATACTATGAGCCCAAGTCAATCCTTCCTCCTTAAAGCTGTCTTGTCAAATATTCTGTCACAGTGAGCAAAAGTCTGACAAAGCTAGCTCTGTAGTGTGAAAACAGAGGGCAATTCTACCTTCACAAAGTTTTATTTTTCTCACTTTTCTTTTGAGAGTATGCTGTGTCTCTTTCCAGAGGTGAAGGATACAGAATGCAACATTTGGGTGATCTGCATGTGAAAACATCCCCCTGCAAGGGAAAATGAAATGAGAAGAGCAGACAACTGAATGTGATTTTAGAAACACCAACCACTGAAAACTATGTATTGCTGTGCCTCAAACGTCACTAAAAATAACACACACCCTTTAAGCACAGTATATGAGGATCAAAACAGAGTCTGTACACAACTTGGGTTGGTCCTCTGTGCAACAGTCACCAAGGTATCACATTGAGGTGGCACCTCATCTGATAGGCTACTTCGAGAGGATTCCTTACAAACCCATTCCAGTTGTTGACAGTTTATTTCCTTGGAGTTGTAAGACTGGGAGCCCTCTTGCTTGCTGTTGGCTAGAGGCCATCTTCAGTTCCTCCAGCCCATATATTTCTGTGCCATTTGGTGAGCTTTCACCAAAGCCAGTAGTTGCTGGCTGGTCGAGGTTGCAGTCTCCCAAGGCCTGGCAGCTTTTCTCAAAAGCTGGGCAACCTGGAAATTCCCTCCCTCCAGCAGAACTTCTTGCCTCTACCTGCCCTTGTCTGGAGGATGTCCCTGGACCTGGAGGATTGACCTTATCTGAAGGCTGTCTCTAAACCAGATGCCTGATATATCTTCAGCTTGGACCCTGACACAGATCCCTGCTAGAAGGCTTCTTTGCTGCACATACCAGAAACCTTAAGATAGGAGCATGCCTCTTAATGCAAATTAGGTGATGCCCCTGCCACTGTCCCCAGCCTTTACGCTCCTTTTCTTTTCCCCCTGGAATAAAAGGGAGTTATAACACATCTCCCCAGAAAGCTGTCTCACAAGCCGTGGGGCCCTGCTCACTTGTTTCCTCCATTCAGCTCTCTCTCCTGTTGTGGACTGCAGCCAAAGATCCCCCCTGAGTGCAGCGCAACCAGCAAATGGGCAAAGTCTTGTCCTAGTCAACTCTGGCTGCTGTAACAACAGAAATGTATTTCCCACAGTTCTGGAGGCTGAGAAGTCCAAGACAAGAAACCAGCAGATTCAGTGTTGTCTCTTTTCTGGTGCATAGATGGCACTCTCTCACGGGGTTATCACTTGGTAGACTTGGTGAGCAGCTCTCTGAGGCCTCTTTTCCCTCTAAGGGCACAAATCCCACTTATTTAGGCATCCTTCTCAGGGCTTAATCATCCCCCACAGTCCCACTTCTTCGTACCACCCACCTTGGGCATCAGGATTTCAGTTTAAGAATTTGGATTTAGCCAGGCGGTGTTGGCGCACACCTTTAGTCCCAGCACTTGGGAGGCAGAGCCAGGCGGATCTCTGTGAGTTCAAGTCCAGCCCAAGCTACAGATTGAGTTCTAGGAAAGGCACAAAGCTACACAGAGAAACCCTGCCTCGAAAAACCAAAAAAAAAGAAAAAGAAAAAAAAAAGAATTTGCATTAAGAGTAGTGTTATTATCATAACAACATACATACTGTCATGGTCACTCTTTCATTTGCATCAAAACTAGGTTGGTTAGAAGCCCCTGATAGCTCTTAACTGAACTCAAAAGAAGGAGACTAACAAAGCCTTGACTATCAGGAGATAGTAAGCTTAGGGCTGCAAAACATAACTCTGACAACAGAAACATCTTTGCCACCATCCAGACAAAGAGACTTCAACATACTCTAGCATGGCTTCTACCTGCTCAAGGCCATGTCCCTAGGACAGTGACCTGCCTAAGAAAGCCGAACTTACTGTTTCTGTTCATTTATTCCTGGCTATAGGTCTGACCTACCGTACTTTGAAAAATGTGTAAATCCCTTTCCTGTCTCTTTGAGATACAAATCTACAACTCAGGCATGTTTTTCCCAGAGACCGGGAAAATGCAATCACTGAAAAAGATGGAGCCACTGTCTCCTAGTCCCTAAGGAGAGCGGGAGCCTGAGTGATAAAACTCCAGTTAGCACACAGAGATGGCCAAATCACACTGACTGGCAACCTCATCTTGTGGTGTCCTTTATCGTCTTTCCTTTAACACACTGCAAAGCTGAAAAGGCCCCGCTGGAGTTGAGCTCTGTTTGTATGGGAGTCTCTCCCTTTTACTAGTACAATCTCTTGCCATTTCCACAAATGCCTGGCTCTCTTTCTCTAAAACTGTACGACTCTAGGGCTGTAGAGCTCTATGACTATAGTTCAGTAAAATCACTTACTTAGAGATTTGGCTATCACTACATTTTTCATTTAGACTCAGTCTAGCAAAACTAAGCTTCTATGAGCATTTTGAATGTGTTTGTAAAATGTTCTTAGTGCTGCCTGCTCTCCCATTATAGACCTGTCCCTGAAGAGTGGCATATACTTTAAATTAACAATAGCCAAAATACTAACAGACTTTGTGATCGAAAAGAATCAAAAGTATATTCATATGTAGGCCATAAAATATGGCCTGGGTATGGGTGCTCTTTGATTAGTGGGAGGCTGGAATTCTCTTAGTTGTAAGGTATGATTGCTTTAGGTACTGAAGAACTTTTTAAAAAAGTTTCAGTCTTGCTAAAAGAGAGACTGAGTGGAACTGAGTGACATACTATCTTAGTTAGGGTTTCTACTGCTGCGAAGAGACACCATGACCATTGCAACTCTTATTTATTTATTTATTTATTTTTGGTTTTTCTAGACAGGGTTTCTCTGTGTAGCTTTGTGTCTTTCCTGGAACTCGCTTGGGAGACCAGGCTGGCCTCGAACTCACAGAGATCCACCTGGCTCTGCCTCCCGAGTGCTGGGATTAAAGGTGTGCGCCACCACCGCCCGGCCCATTGCCACTCTTATAAAAGAAAACATTTAATTGGGAGTGACTTACCATTTCAGAGGTTTAGTCTGTTATCATCAAGGCAGGCCATGCGGCATGCAGGCAGACATGGTGCTGGAGAAGGAGCTGAGAGGTCTACATCTTGCTCCGCAGGCAGCAGGAGTCTGTCTCACTGGGTGTGGCTTGAGCACATGAGCCCTCAAAGCATGCCTCCACAGTGACACACTTCCTCCAAGAAGGACACACTTACTCCAACAATTCTATTCCTCCTAATAGTGCCACTCCCTATGGCCAAGCATTCAAAAACATGGGGGCCATACCTATTCAAACCACCACACATACTATTAAAGATTTCCTTCCATTGCTCCTCAGTATGAGTTTATCTTTTCCCCTTGAGGCATCAGGAGAATCCACTCACTCTGCTCAAATCTGAGGAAGCGGAGTTGACAAAACACAAAGGATGTCTGAAATTGGAATCCTGCTTGTTTTCAGTACCTCATCATGGTGGTTTAAATGAAAATGCCACCCCCCAAAGGGAGTGGCACAATAAGGAGATGTGGCCTTGTTGGATTAGGTGTGGTCCTGTTGGAGGAAGTGTGTCACTGTGGAGGTAGGCTTTGAGGTCTCATATATGCTCAAGCCATGTCCAGTGAGACAGACCACATCCTGTTGCTTCTGCAAGATGTAGACCTCTCAGCTACCTCTCCAGCACCATGTCTGCCCACACACTGCCATGTCCCACCATGATGATAATGGACTGCACCTTTGAACTGCAAGTGAGCCACCACAATGAAATGTTTTTCGTGATTGGGGCTGGAGAGACGGCTCAGTGTTTGCTGCAGGCCGCAGGAATATATCATAAGAACTCAGCTGGTTATTGCAAAGTCACTACCTGGAGGAATCAGGGAATTCCTCCAGAGGAAGCCAAATCCCAAGGAGTTTTTGGTGTTACTTGGCTTGTTATATATCAGCTGTCTTCTGTTATGAAAATCATGTGTGCCTTCATAGTTTTCCCAATTGACTTTTCCCTAAGAAGGGCTAACAGTGTGAACTGATCACTCTCTGGACATACACATCCCAGGTATTTGGAGAACAGCCTCAGGAAAGGCTTTCTCTGGAATCAGATATCTCCCTTGGCCTCTTTCAAGGACTAGCAGTAATAACAGTCCATATGCAAGTCTCCTGATTTAAGGTAAATTCCACAAGGAGACACCACCTAGGTCAGGTGGATGTTAAGTAATAGCTTTACACAATTCAGCTCGGACCCCTCTTTCTTACAGCCTTACTGACTTTATAGACCGCTAACTCCTTACCTAAACAATTCTAGGAATATTTAGATAACCTTCTGTGCTGACAGCTATGCTCAGCCAGAACCCCAGTTCAAGCCTCCCTGTAATTATCATCATTAACAGCATCCGGCCAGGTCCATCCCCAGATAGAGGAAAGTACCTTATCAGAGATACCTCTGTACTCTCTAAGAACAGACTTAAACATCCAGGCTACCTGTTTGAGAAGGCCTGGCAGATGTGCCAATTAAGCCTTACTTCCTCCTTTCCCAAACCTTACCTCCAGTTCCAGATCTCCCTTTAACTATCACCAGAGGCATCCAGCTGTACACAGGGTGCCTAGCGACTGAGCACACTTTCCCCCACCCTGCAGAAAAACGGCAGATAGCTTGGACAGATAGGAGCCACAGGAAAAAAGAAGACAGTTTTACTTTCTCCCATTGACCTAGCAACTTATAGATTCTTAACATTTTCTACCAATCACGTTTAAGATTATAGTTGAGCACATAAGAGCCCTCTTCTTAGATATTACCTGAATTCAGCCTTTAGTTAATTCATTTCCCCATTGGTCACTTCCCTTTGGAGTTGCAAATGATAATTAATGGTTATTGCCTCCCTATGTGATTCTTATCACCCTTCCATTTGACCCTGGAAGCCTGGCTTTATAGACCAGGACTTCCAGGGCATGGAGGGTCGGAGAAGAGAAAAGAGAACGGAAGAACTAGATGGGTAAGAACTTGAGAGGAACAAACTGAGATGGGGAAGAACTAGATTGAAGGGCTAGAAGAGAGTACTAGAGGAATGAGATGGAAGATGAGGATGAGCCAGATGGGGAACAACAAGATGAGGAAGAATGAGATGAGGAGAGAGAAGGAGATGGGAGAAAAGATGATATGGGAAGGAACAAGATGGATGAGAACCTAGAAGGGGCAGAACAGGATGAAGGAATTAAGATAGAACCCAGAGGGGACCTCGGACAAGTGTAGAGAGAAATCAGGCAAGAAAAGACCTAAATATGAGAACAGAATATAAGCTTGTAACTGACACAGAATAATAAAGTATATGGACTAAGGAGTTTCGTGTACATAGATTCATTTCTTCTTATCAAAGATTAATTATCAACTGGTTATAGATTCTTCCCGGACCCTGGGAGGGGACTATCGAGGGGCTGGACCCCCATAGTCCCCGATAAGTGGTTAAGAGCACTGGCTGTTTTTCCAAAGGACCTGGTTCAATTCCCAGCACCCACATGGCAGGTCATAACTGTCTGTAACTTCAGTTCCAGGGAATTTGATACCTTCACACAGACAGACATACATGCAGGCAAAACCCCAATGTGCACTAAAACAAAACAAACAAACAGAAAGAGTTGCCATGGTCATGGTGTCTCTTTATAGCAATAGAAACCCTAACTAAGACACTCACCATTGTAGAGCCTTCCCTGGGTATTGTTGTACACAGACATGGAATAGCACATGTGCAGCACCCCTCTACCCAAGCATAAGCCACCAAGGACCAGGGCCTACCTTCTGTGCTTTCCCATGAGGAGGATCCCAATGCTTCAGAATGCTCTCATCTAAAACTGAAGAGCCTGCCTCCCAAGACGGTTCCTGCAGCCCACCTCCTCAGAGAGTAAACGTCACTCACGGGTCATGAAGCACTGTCCAGGGAGGAAAACACACACTGGTGCTAAATGAGCCCAGAGTAAGAGGCTCATGTTAGTGGATGTAAGGGTCCCAGAAACTCAGGTTTCAAGGAGGCCATTGGGCAGACTGCCCCTTATCTTAATGCCATGGAAAGACAGCCTGGTATGGGGGAGACTCTAAGGAGAGTTCAGGCCTATGAGAATAACTGGGGATCCCCTCTAAGAGACTGCAACAGAGATCCCATGCTATGTGATTGATAAATAGCCCATGATATGTCCTTGTAGTCAGATTGTCTCTGATCCCCAGGCAGCAGGGGAAGCAATAAAGGCTCACACTTGAGCTAACTCCTGTCCATCATACAGGATGTGTCACTTCTAGCTCCTGATTGCTTCGGATCTAGGGTAGCCTTGGGTTTGGGGGTGGAGAGTATGAGATAGAGAGAGGAAGCAGAGAGAGCGAGGGAGCTGCAGGTTGAGTATTGCCCCAAGTAGCCCCTAGCTAAAGTTGAACCATCAGTGGAAATGTTTGGTATCATTTGTTAGGGAGACTCAGAGCCATCATGTTCTACAGTGTACTGTTAGTGAGGTGTGGATCCCATGGGCTGAGCTATCCCTTTGGCAGTTTGTATGTTTGCTAAACTGCAGACAAACGCAGAGAAATAGATCATCTTCAGATGTTTTAGAACACCGAGAGACGAATCTGTGTTTAACTCATGTAAAGGGTCTAGAAATGACATGATTATTGATTTTTGTCCATTTATAAAATGGATTGGTTACAGATTGTGCAGGTATTTTAAATTCAACAACTTATTCCTTATATTTATATTGTCATTAGTATTCTAAACTACTTCAATTCTGTTATTGTTAAATAACGATACAGTACGTTTAAAGTTTAATATTTTTGGTGAAAAGCAAAGACTGTTTTATTCAGTGTGGACATGTTGTAAAGAATACATGGAGAGATTCAATGATCTCAAGTCTTTTTTGCAGAAATGTGATCCACAGGACAAGTAATATTCAAATTTTAAAATAAAATTACATTCTGCACAGACATTTTTTACTCCTTATTTATATTGAATTGTTTTACCCTCTGAGATTTCATCTTAGTTTTCAAGAACACATCTTCACATATGGGTCTCACCATTGACAATTTTGACTCCAAGTCAACCTTGGAGTCTGGCTTCAGGTCCTTCACTGTAATGCTCCTCTAGCTGTGTTAGTAAGGTGCAGGTCTTGTCTGAGTGCTAGTTACAGTTATTTCTGGCCTCAGCCCTGCACCTCTGTAACCTTCACATTCAAAGAATACTGGCCTGTTCTGCATGATTCAAATTCCCCTCATCATGTGGTCAATCTTACCAGCTGTTCTTTTCATAGTAAACTACAATCTAGGCTTTTCAGGATTAATCTCATTGATGCTTCAACCCTAGACAAAGACCTATAGGCAACTAAGAAATGCCGAGAGTGAGGAAAGTCCCCCACCCCCATTGGTTATCCAACGCCAAAAGTCAGCCCTGAAATTGTATACATACAAGCAATATTTTAACAGTAAATGGATTGAGTAGGTTACATGTATATTTAGGAAACACACACACACACACACACACACACACACACACACACAACCAATTAAATAGAGGACATAAATTAGAGAGTAAGAAGCACACATAGGAATGGTGGAGAGAAGCAAACAATGTATCTTAATTTCAAAATTAAAACATTTAATTAAAAATTTTGGATGCTTTAAAAAAACCATAACTGATGAAATGGAATAGACCGTCCATGCATTTTTAATTTTAAGAAAAATACATTATTCTATATCTATCATGTGCCACATGATATCCTGTCCATGATTTTTGAAATCTTCAGACAATAGCTGGGTTTTTGTGATCTTGGTCTAGGAAAAAATGCCTTTCCCAAGTGGCTGCAGCTTACTATGTTTGACGTATACTACTCTCTGTCCTTGACTTGTTGGAGTTAGTCAAATATGACTGAAAAACTAGAATCAGTAGAAGTCTTTGGAGTTTATAGGATTGGGGGCTGTCATGGTGAGTGTAGAAGCATATTCTCTAAGGATTCACAGACAGGGGGTTTGCTGGCTAGTTTTTCGTCAACTCAACACAACCCAGAGTCATTGGAGAGGAGGGAGTCTCAGTTGAGAAAATGCTTCCATAAGATTAGACAGTAGGTAAGCCTGGAGGGCATTTTCTTAATTCCGTGATTAACTGGGGAGAACCCAGCCCATGGTGGGTGGTGCTATACCTGAGCTGGTGGTTCTGGGTTATATAAGAAAACAGGCTGAGCAAGCCACGGTGAGCAAGCTAGTAAGCAGTACCCTTCCATGACCTCTGCATTAGCTTCTGCCTCCAGGTTCCTGCCCTGTTTGAATTCCTGTCCTGACATCCTCCGGTGATGGACTATGAATGTGGAAGCATAAGCCAGATAAACCCTTTCCTCCCCTAGTTACTTTTGGTCATTATGTTTCATCACAGCAATAGAAACCCTAACTAAGACAGGGAGAGACAAAAAGAGATCTTAAAATTAGATTATTTTTCTTAATTCTACTTAATTTTGTAAGTAGATAGTTCATTATGCTTATTTGACCCTTGAAGATTTGTCAATGAATAGGTAGTGTCCATATCTGAAGAAAAATTCTTAGACATCTCAAATATATATAATTTGAAATAGCTGACCTCTGTAAGAAACTTTACCTGCATACAAAACCTTCCCTATGTTTAAAGAGGCTCCCATGGATTTTTATTCATTACAAACTACATCTGAATAAGAAATTTTATAGTTATCTAAAAATACACTTAATAATTCATATTTTCTGTTTAAAAATATTCATCTTGTATTTATCTTGATTCAGTTAGACCACAGAACAGAAATACAAAGAATCAAGTCAGAGGGACAGAACAGAGTCAAATTCTGAAAGACGAGGCAGAAAAGATAGGTGGCATCTGTGTTGAGTGTGCAGAGGAGCTGAGCCCTGCTGAAAGAAACAGCGTTAAGAAGTTATGTGTCATACCTGTGAGGAAATCATGAAGCATAGCCAGGCCTTAGAGGGTCCTAAGGGGAGGGTAAAGTTGTGTAGTCGAGTGTCCCTCTCACTAAAGGAAGCTCATTGTAAGGTGCAGAGAGCCTGCAGAGCAACGGACACTGGGTTCTCTTAAGGATATGGTGCAACTGCCATATTCTCCATAACAAGGAGAATGAGTGAGAGCGAGTATGAGGGGCCATGAGACCCTAGCGCTACTTCATAGTCCCCCAACCACAGAAGCTGTCCTAAGGTTCCTAGTAGAGTTCTTTCTGGAAGAAGTCTCCGCATCAGAGAACCACAGCCAAGCACTTGGCCAAGCTCCTGGAGTTCAGTTGAAGAGAAGGAGGAGGGATTATAGGAGCAAGGGTGGGGGGGATCAGGATCATGGTGAGAAAACCCAGAGATAGCTGACCCAAGCTAGTGGGAGCTCATGGACTCTGGACTGACAGCTGGGGAGCCTGCATGGGACCGCACTAGTTCCTCTGAATGTGGGTGACAGTTGTGTGGCTTGATGTGTTTGTGGGCCCCTGGCAGTGGAACCAGGACTTATCTCAGTTATATAAACTGGCTTTTTAGAGCACATTTTCTATGGTGTGATGCCTTACTCAGCCGTGATGCCGGGGAAAGGGATTTGGTTCTGCCCCAACTTGGTATGCCAGCCTATGTTGACTACCCAAGGGAGGCCATACCCCATATGAGGAGGGGATGAGAGTGGGATAGGAGGGAAGTGGGGATCAGGAGAAGGGGAGGAGGGGGAACAGGGATTGGTACATAAAATGAAAAAAATTAAATAAAAAAATAAGTCTCTGCATCACAAAGGGAGTAAGAAATACTAATACCTGCAAGGTTTTCCTATCCAAGCCAGCCAGAGAGAAATTTACACCAGTAACAGTTGCTCTACCTACATAGAATCTACTGTTCTGAGTATTTGAATCTACAGCCGAGGACTGCTAGACAGTTGAAGACAACACATAAAATGGGAGGAAAAAAAGGAAAAGAATATTTGGGAAAACAAGGTAGAAATAACAATGTAACATAGCCTTGGCTAAATTCAGGTCTGAGCTATGTGTGTGGACAAGCTTGAAAGCTATACATTGAAGGCTAGGGCCTGGTGCCTTCCTGGAGGAAGGGGTGGGGGTTGGAAACAACAGTTTGCGAGAGAATGTCCCCAACTAAGGGAAGACAGATTACTTTAACAAGAAGATGCTACTAGTCGTGGAAAACCAGGATATCTTATGAGAAAAAAAAGAAAACTTGGTTATTTTAATGAAAGAACAATTGACTGCTTCTGTTATCTTAGAAAAAGCAATTGGGGACATTTAAAACAACGTGTTTGACTGCACAGTAGGAGTTACCAAGCAGTTTGCTATTAGGACAGAGTGACCAGTTGTTTTATTTAGAAAGAGGTGTCTGAGCAGCTTGATGAGGGTGGCTGTCCTGAGCTGCTAAGTGGGTTGTTGGAGAGTGTGGGTAGCTCAAGGCAAGCATGGTCCTGGGTTGCTAGGCTGTGCTTGTCTGCCTCAGTAGTGTCTTTCACAGCTAAATCTACACTTCCGTATGTCTTACTTAAGGTCTCTATTGCTATTAAGAAAGCTATGACCAAGACAACTTATTTTAAAATTACCTGACAGTATGAGAGGGTTAGAGACCACGCTGGCAGAGTAAAACCACAGCAGCAGGAACAACAGAGAGCTCATATGATGATTGGCAAGAAGACATTAGAGAGGACACTGAGAATGGCTCTAGTCTTCTCAAGTCTTGAAGCCCACCCTCAGTGACACACCTCTGAACAAGGCCACGCCTCCCAATCCTTCATAAATAGTTCCACCAACTGGGGACCAGGTATTCAAATACATGAGACTACTGGGGTCACTCTCTTTTATACCACCACACCATGTAACCCAGTAATCCAACTCATACAAGATTCTAGGAAATGAAAGGAAAACTATGCCCTTGTGAAGATTCTTACACAAATATTTATAACAACTTTACTTATAGTCCCTAAAAACCGGTGTGGTGGTTTGAATGGATATCCCCATAGCTTCGGGTATTTGACTATTAAGCCTTAGTGGGTGGTGTTGCTTGGGGAGGTTTAGCTTTCGTGTCCTTGCTGAAGGAAGTATGTCATTGGGGGCAGGATTTACCAGTACAACGCCTCACCTACTTCAATTTTGTGCTCTCTCTCTCTCTCTCTCTCTCTCTCTCTCTCTCTCTCTCTCATTTGTGCTTTCAGTTCAAGATGGGATCTCTCAGCTTCCTGTTTCCGTTCCCATGACTCATTTTATTATTTTTTAATTGTTTGTTTGTTTTCAAGACAAGGTTTCTCTGTGTAGTCCTGGCTGTTCTGGAACTGGCTCTGTAGACCAGGCCGGCCTTGAACTCACAGTGCTGAGATTAAAGGCGTGCACCACCCCTGCCCAACCCCTGCCTGTTTCTTGTTGTCATCCCTCCTCTTGGCTACTGTAGACTCCTGTTCCTCTGGTCAACGGGCTCATCACAGCAGCAGAAAAGCACACGTAATACAGCTGGGAAACCCACGATTGAGCAGAGGAGAGGTAGCCAGGATATAACTAGAGAGCTGAAAATCACCCAGCAATAGAAAGGAAGGGATGCTAGGATACATAACAACACAGATGATTTAAGTGGGAGAAGCCACACCCAGCAGCAACACAGCATATAATTTCACCTATGCCACACTGTGGGAAACGTGTGAGGCAGAGCATGGAATAGTGGTCATCAGAGGTTGTGACTGGAAGGAGACTCTGACAGTTAACTATCCAGAAACCACAAACTTGGGGGCTGGGGAGCTACTACCGTCCAGCTTCCTTTTGCTGGTGTTACCCAAGTGTGTTTTCTTAAACACACCCACCGTGCACATTTTAGGTGTGAATCTTAAATTATATACATTATAATTTTTAGAAATGAAAGATAATGATTGAGGCTTCTGGACTGGGTGATGACCAGAGGGTGGTACTGCCAAGGTCAGCAGGAACCATGGCTGAGCAGCAGACAGGTCTCAGAGGAAATGGGCAATGTTCCCCTCAGCAGCCCGAGTGTGAGGCAGCAGAATCATTGCCACCAGGTGGTGGGCTCTCTCCATTCTGAGCAGCCATTCTCTGGTACACACTCTGGCTTTTGTCTGCTTGTCAGTTAAGGGCCATTTGAGTTGTTTTCTGATGTTTACTCCCAATATAGTCTCCATCGCCATTCTTTTGCTGTCCATGTGGCTCCTCACACGGAGCTGAAAAGTTGATGATCTGTGTTCCACGCAATTGACAAAGTGGATTTCCTGAAATGCAAATCTGATCAGGTTATTCCCTCGATTAAAATTCCTCACTGGTTCCTTATTGCCTACAGCGTGCTTCTGTACTGTGACTGCACATTAGAATTGCCTGGAGCATTTGACAAGGTGTGGGAATCTCAGCCCACCTCCAGACATTCTGACTTAATTGACCAGAGCACAGAGTTATCAGAGCTCTAAATACTTCCCACGTGGTTTGTTTCTTAGGGGCTTGTTTTTTCAATCAACACTATTAAAATATAATTCATATATTTCACAATTTACCCATTTAAAGCATATGCTTCAGTGGCCCCTTTCTGTACCCTAGTATGCCTTTTTTAAATTATGGTCAAGGTTGTGTTGTTTTAACCATTTAACATATACAATTCAGTGGTATTGATGACCTTCACAGTGCTGTACAGCCAGCCCAGCTACTTCTTCAGTGCCATGTGATTTAACTCCTTGTCCAATGCTAAAGAACTAAATGAAAAGTCCTTACCAAACCCAGAGGCTTTCCATGACAAAACCTCCTCCTGTCTTCCCAGGTTCTGCTCTGAGCACTTTCTGTCTGGCCTTTTCTTGGATTCAGGGAAGCTAAATTATCTTTAGCCTTTGCGGACTTGGCTTTTGTCCACTGTCACTTTGTTCCTTTGGAACACTACTCACATGAACTGCTACTTCTGTTTAAAAAAAATAAAAACATCCCTTCAAAGCCAAACTCAAGTGTAATTTTTTTTAAGATCATTTCCCTGAAGCCTAAGCTTGTTCTGCTTTCCCACTCTGTGTTCTGTAGCCTCATTTATCAACCTCTACTGGAACGTTTCATCGTGACAACCTTCTCTCTCTTTATCTGTCTGTACCCAGACTGCACTGAGAGCCAAGGCAGCACATCAGAGCGGAGCTCAGAGTAGAGGCGTCTTGATGAACAAATTAAGGAACAGTTATTGATATCAAGCAGAAGATTGTAACCATGGATGGTATAATTGGGTGACCAGGATTAAAGCTGCAGTATATATACAGCACGAGCATGGATTCACAGGATAATGTGTCAGTAAAGGAACTGATGGACTTTACAAAGTTATTGCCTTTATTAAGTCTATCTCCTGGGACAGGACAGAGGAGCCGATAAGTGTATGTGTGTTTTTCATACATAGATACACAATACTCTTTTAATCTTTATTATAAACATGCATGAGGCGTCGAAAGAACTTGGTTGCTACCTCCCTATACCTCACAGGTTGTGGACATACAGAGAAGTCCAAGCAAACATTTACAACGCAACACCAGCCCACTGTGAAACTGGACTGTACTTCAAACGGACTTTGTATAACTTGGTCACTTAGTAGCGCCCCAAGTGACTCCCCTTGGTTTATAGCTGAGGTTGTCAAGTGGCAGAGGACTAGAGCACATGGTTAAGCATAAGCAGTGATTATAGGACACACAGGGACAAGGAGTGCTGATAGCAAGGGCAGAGAGCTGGACAGAAGTCTTTCCCTTAGCTGTCCTGTGAACAAGCAGGAGCTTTGAACGGCTTAAGGAGGTTCCTGTTATACAGGTGAAGAAAGAGGGACTGAAACACTTAGGAAGGAAATACAAATACATTGTTGGAGATATAAAATGATAGAATTATGAAGAAGATCATCAGACTCTTAAAAGTAAAACAGCATGGGAACACATAGCCATAATCCCAGCACTTGGGAGACTGAGGCAAAAATATCATGAGTTACAAACCACTATGTACTATATATTGAGATCCTGTCCCCAAAAACATACAAACAAAAACTGAAATTATTATATAGTCCAACAATGTGCCCTCTAGCTGTATATACCTCATATAGTGGAAAATAGGAGGAGACATCAGCAAATGTATGCTTACTGCATAATTACAGTTTTAATACAAGGTGTGTATTAGTCAGGGTTCTCTGAAGAGGGAACAGAACCAATATGGAAAAAAAATATCAACCATCACAAGATAGAAGCAAACTAAATTTCCATTGATATATAAACAAAGAAAGTGTGGTATGTCAACAATGGAATTATTCATCTTTATAAAAAAAGGGAATCCTGTCACATGAATACCATGGAAGAACCTTGAGAAAAGGATATTGAGTGAAATAAACCACTCACAGAAAGACAAACTGCATTACTCATTTACATGAGATATAGAAAGATGAAGAAATTAGTTACTAGGGGGCTATGATTAAGGGGCTTTTAAGGGGTGGGAGAAAGATTGCAGGTGTATAAAGGGTTAAAGGGAATAATACAGCAGAAAGGGTAAACTGCAGTGGGGGAGTGGAGGGTAGGAAGGATGAGGAGTGACTGATAACACTAAAGACCTATGGAAAAGGCATCTGGAAACCCACTACTGCAGAAGCTTCCATATGTAAATATGTATATATGTTTGTATGTCAGGCTTATCACAGCAATACCCCATTCCCTGGTACCAACTTCTGTCTTAGTTAGTGTTTCCATTGCTGTGAAGAGACATCATGACCACAGTAACTCTTATAAAGGAAACATTTAATTGGGGTGACTCACTTACAGTTTCAGAGGTTCAGTCCACTATCATCATGACAGACAGCATGGTGGCATGTAGGCAGACATGGTGCTGGAGTAGTAGCTGAGAGAACTACATCTTGCAGGCAACAGGAAGTCTACTGAGACACTTGGTGGTATCCAAGCATAGGAAACCTCAAAGTCAACCCCAAGTGACACACTTCCCCCAACAAGGCCATAACCACTCCAACAAAGCCACACCTCCTAATAGTACCACTACCACACATGTATAAGTATTACAGAGCAATAATATCCCTACTAGACACCAGAGACTAATTAATAAAAATCACAGTGTAAGTGAAGTTGTTGGTAAATGAGGTTTCATAGACCCCCCCCCAAACATTACAGGATATGGGCAATGCTATTTGTTTGCCCTCCAGACCTTGATAGTGAGACTATATTGCCAAAGATACCACATACTTGAGTCATAGAACATGGAAAAAAATCAAGCTAGTGTTGACTCTAAAGCTTCATTCCCACTGGCTAGCTTTCATGGTGCTAGCTTGTTATACACACTACCAGAAGGGAAAAGTCATAGTCAGATGTGAACCCTAGGAGTTACAGTAATGATTGGTCTGGTAAGACATGCTCACTGATGCAATAATGGCATGAACATCATGGGAGTCACTAACCATTTCCTGATTGGATTTAAGTCCCTTTCCAGAAGATGACGCTCATATCTGGCATGATTATCATGTCAAGATCCTGTGATTACACAGGTGATAGCCTTAAGGGAAGACCTACTCTATTATTCTGGTGAATTGACATAATATTGAGCCAACTTATGACTAAGGACTTATTGTGATACCCATAGGTCAATATTTCAATGCTCATTTGAGAAGCTTCTATTTGTAGTAGATGATTAGCATAGACCCACAAATGGCTAAGGTGCAGATGGCAAGAGACTGCAGAATGCTTAGCCCTGAAGGTAACATATCGACAGAATCTTCTTTTCTCAAGGCTCATGGATTGCAGAAGATGGGCAGAAAGTGTGTAAGAGCTAGATGGATGTGGTGGGTGATTACAAGGAAATAGCATCTTTTGCATACAGGAAGGCTGCTATGAACTCACTGTGGTTGTAGAAGCATGCACAAGACCTGTGCAATCCTGAGCTAGATCAAATCCCAGCATACAGACAGGAATTGGGTGTGAAATGCAACCTATTACTTTGAAACTACTAGCAATTATTAGCTGCTAGAAGAGGGAAGAGTTTTCTCTAAGAGTGTAGCCTCTGGTATTGGTCCATGCTCCAGTGGCAGACCACACATCCAAGAATTATTTGGGCAGCACAAAGTGATCTTTGTGGGTTTATAAAAAAGAAAGAATACAAAGTGATCAAAACATGTATGAAACTCTCAAAGAACTAATACAAATCTTAAAAATAAATGAAGTAGTTAAATTTGTAGAGGACAGAATCGTGCTGTCAAAGGATTGTTTTGTTCAATGGTATAGAGCTTCAGTTTGCCTGATGATGAAGTGATACAGATCTATCAGACAGCAATGACTTTTGAGTAAGAACTCTTTGCTCTCTCAGGAGCTGGGGTGAGAACAATACAAGAACAAGTGTGTCTAAAGACCCTGAAGACAAACATTGTACCAGGAAATTTCCATGAGACTATTCCTGACTTCCAGAATTAGATTCAATCAGATAATAAAGGCCAAATCAATGCAGGCCAAAAAGATAGCCTCAAAGAAAGCATTCCCCGGGAGAAAGTACCATAACCCCAAACAGATGTTCTTTTTTGTTAATTTAATTTTACCAACAAAATAACATTTTAAAGGCACCAGTTTTATACCTTGTTAGTATAATTACAAAGCTATCTTAGTTCAACAATATTATGAAGGCTGAAATATATTCATGATTTATAGCTCTGACTAGTTCTATATTTCTGCCCAGGGCACAAAACTACAAATATGAATCTAGAGTCTAGCTCTTTAATGGTGATTACAGATAATCACCATCAAAAAGCAAAACAAGTATCTTCTTACATCTCATTAAAGATGAAAAATAACAATAATTGTTCCATCTCACTCCAGAGTACACAAGATTTCTTTGTATTCTTTCTCATCTTATTTGTGTCTGAGACTGTCCATGATAGTAAATGGTAGAAGGAATAGTAAACTTACAAATAAATCACCTTAGATATTTTTTAACAAACTTAAGGACACAGCTTACAGAACTGATTTCCTTAATCACAGAATTTCACTGCCTAATAAAAAAAAAAGCATCACCATTTCCAAATAATAGGTTTCCTCCTACAGAGCTCCTTATTCATTATGTGAGGCAGATGGCAGACTCCTGTCGAGGTGGCCGCCTTTAGGTCTTACTTATCAAGCTCCCTTGCTCACTGTTCTGAAGCCTGAATGTCCTGAAGAAATATACCAATCTTTAAAAGCAACAATAATCTCAACATCTCCTTTAGATCAGGCTCTGACCAACATGGTTAGAGTCAGAACTGCCCTGCCACATTTTCTGATCTCCAAGTGTCAACAATGAGAGCTACCACATTCAGGCTTACATAGGCACCTGGCCTGATCCAATTATTTATTATTTCTAGAACGTGTATCTTTTGATACACCACAAATATGAAAATGGCAGTTTTATTTCACTCTACTGACAATAGCAGTGTAAGCAGTGTCCTATTTTCTAGAGTGAGCTATTTAGCATGCTGTAGGTGTAAATGGAAGATGTAAAAGTGACAAAAGCAACCTTGTAAACATTAATGTGATGTTGGCTGTGTTATTATCAGCCTAATGAAATCTTGTGCACACAGGAACACATAGGTGTCATGCTGGGAAACCAATGATCTAGCTCTCATCTTGACTGCAGGCAAAATATATCTCATCAAAGCTATAAATTTCATGAGTGTGCTTCCAAATTTAAAGCCCTCAAGGAGAATGAATTTCATGGCTCAGTAGTTTTAAAGGGTTGTTCTTATTTGGCTTTGTGACTAGGAAATTAAGAGTTTTCTAAAACAAATCAGAATTATATACTATAGTTGCTTGTGTTTTCACACTGTTGCTTTAAGTCCTTAACTTCCTCTCCAGATAACAAAGCCAAGGACTCCACATCAAATTCACCATGGGAAGACATTTATTACCCGCTATGATTGCTCAGGATAGTCTGGAATGGAGAAGGAATTTGCTCATCCACGGCTATGTAAAAAAGGTAATGGAAAATGGAGTAGTTTTCTAATCAACTTTCACAATCGAGAGTGAAGCTTATTTGGTCTGGTATCAGGAGGAAGTTGCCTTAGTCCCAAGGAGTATCAGAACTCAATCAACAGAAACCTGCATAGGCCTTAGTAACCACAGGCACTGGAGAAGTGTCAAATCAAATTAATTTATTGCTTCTTTTTCAATAGGTTTTGCAATATATTTGATGTAGCCATATGAAACTTTTATAGGAAATAGTCTTCTGTTTGTGAGTTGTTCACATTCAATTTTAAAGAGCAAACATTTATTGTAACTGGGAAAAAACCAAGACAAATTATCCTGTATGTGGGAGAATACAGATATATTCAATGCTTCTGCTTAGAGGAAAGCTATTAGTGATTGTTTTGCAAAATAAGTACAACACAAATGAATAATATTATCACTTTTTTTAAAAGATTTATTTATTTATTATGTATACAGTGTTTTGTCTGCACATATCCCTGCAAGCCAGAAGAGGGCACCAGATCTCATTACAGATGGCTGTGAGCCACCATGTGGTTGCTGGGAATTGAACTCAAGACCTTTGGAAGAACAAGCAGTGCTCTTAACCTCTGAGCCATCGCTCCAGCCCCCATATTATTACTTTTAAAAGGTATTAGAAAAGAAGAACTACTGCCCCTGCTCCTATTTCATCAGGAGTATCAGAAATCTACCAAGGGAAGTCACTGCCCTCAGGAGAGCATGTCCTATTTGCTATGATGTGTGTGGAAATAAGACTTAAGGCAGCTCATGGATATTCCAATGTCAAGCAACAGGTACACATCTGCTGTCCTCTCATTTATACTTTCTAACCCCAAGGAAAATGGGTAGCATTGTCTGAAAGCACAGCCATATTTAAATAAAAAAATAAAAACAGAATATGTGGTCATTAAAAACGCTTTGACTCTATTATTTTCAAATAAGCTACATCAGAACTTTTTGAATGTTAAAAGTTGTAAGTCCTTTGTGTATTGTTTACATTTCTATTTAACCTTTCATAGTAGTTATGTAGTGATTTTTTTACACTGTTGCTACAACTGTAAGAATTAGATCCTAAGTTTGTGAACCGCATTACACAGGTAAAAGGAATAACTAGTTTTTGATGTGACTTATAACTGAATAGAAATATTAATTGGCTCCAGGGTGGGGCCATTATGAATAATACTGTTACAAATATTCATGTACAAATCTTTGAGAGAACACGTTTTTTATCTCCCTTGTGTAGACTCTTGTAGTAGTAGCATTAATGGCTCATGTACTAAAAGTATGACTAACTTCATTAAAGAACTCCATATTCTTTTTTGAAATGATTTAGTATTTTGTATCTCCACCAACATTATATGGAACTTTTAGTTTTTTTTGTATCTTGCTAAGATTCATTTATAGACTTACAATTACAGCTTAAGACCACTGTCTAGTAGTCCAGTACAATTCATAGTATGCAAATTCAAATTTTCTAGTGGTCACTGTTTAAAAAGTAAAAACTTTAAACTTAAACAAATCTATTTAAAAAACTATTTTAACTCACAATCAAAATGCAAATTACTGATATTGATATAATTTTTACTATAGCTCCAAAATTTGGTACCACATCTTAAATTGAAGCTCTAGTTCAACTGTTCAATAGGTACAAGTAGACAATCAGTGGCTACAGCATTGAATAGCTGTGCCAGTGACACACACACTGACAACTTGGTGGATTTATAATTGTAACTTATTTTAATTCGCCTTTTCCTAATTACTAATGATGTTTCTTTTGTGTGCTTTTGGCCATTTATGTTTTTACAATTCTATGTCTGTTCAAGTGTCTCTCAACAGACAGACGAACAAATTGTGATATATTCACATGAAAACATACTTATCAATAAATAGGAATAAATTATAAATTGTTTGAAAAACACTATGCTAAGTGAAGTGAGACACAAAACTTATTTATGTTGTGATTTCACAATGTGAAGTTTTAGACCAGGCAAAACTTCAAGAAAGAAGGTAACAAAGCTGTGTGATTACAAGGAAGAACATTTTGAGTGGTGGAAATGCTCTGTAGACTGGAGCCGAAGTCACATGGTGTAATGGCCAATTCCAATGACAAGACAGGGTCTGGAGTCAATCAGAAGGCACCTGTCTGGGCTCTTTTATGACGGCATTTCCGAAAGGGGTTAACTAAAAGGGTTAGACTCTCCCACAGAGGTGGAACCTTCCAGTGGGAGGATCGTATAGAAAGAGATATGAAGGGGCGAAAGCAGCGTTGCCTATCTTTGCTTCTTCTGGAGTACATTGCCACAGTTGCTTGTCCTCTACCGACCTCAGACTCCAGTCTCTTTGCCTTCCAGTGATGACTGAACACCAGCGACTCTCCAGGGATCTCCCAGGCTCCCACTGTGGCTTTGAGACTGCTGACATTCAGTTTCAAGGCCCAAGCAGCTACTGGCTTATCTTCTCCGTAGTGCAGCCAGATCGCGCAGCTCCCCAGGCCCTGTTGTGTAGCCCGATCTATAACTATCAATCTCCCCATCTCCTCTTCCTGGGAAGAACTGAGTTACACATTTGAAATGGGGGCATTTAATAAAAATGAATGGCATATAGGCAGTTTCACTAAAGTTTTGTTTAATGAATTTAAGAACATGTATCTAGAAGTTTCCATTTGCAGCCAGCTGTGTGGTATAACATCCCTGCCTGTCTCTGTTTGTACTCTAGACCTAAGGAAGGAGTGTAAACTAAACAGTTAAGAAAAAAACCAAAGACAAAAACCGCTGTTCCTGAATGTGATAGAGACACACTAATAAAAGGGTGTTTTATTTTTAAATTCTTGGAAGTTGTGAAGAAATACAACTCAGAAGCTAACATGAACACAATTCATTTCAACGGCCAGGTTTACACGCATCACAAAGTAAAAGGAAGCTGTGTTCTTTCTCCAGGCACTCCACATCGTTACAGTTTCGGGCTGTGTCAGTTCTCTGCTGCTTACACTTGGTACCGGCCAGGAAATGAGCTGAGTAATGGAAAAGGGATGATGAAAACAGGCAGGTTTCGTCACACTGTAGATAATCTTTAGAAATCACCTGATAGGTCATATGCCAATTATTAACCTTTATGAAGACTTTCTGTAAATAAATAAATCTGTATTGCCACAGATTTCTCATTGAGATACTATTGCAGTGTTCCTTAATACAACTCAGGGGAAGTGAGGGAGAGTGCTTTATCCAAAAGTAAACCCACCAAACTGTGATTTAGAAATTATAGACATACCAAACTAAAAAAAATAAACATGTCGTGTTTTAACATATGCAACCTTGGGCATTTTGTTATGGCAGATTGATCGAATATGTAATACAAATCTATATAGTGTGGAAACTTATAACATGCAAGTAAAGTCATTAATGACAGTCACATAATTACCCGTGGCACTCTGAGATTTACATATGGGGCTGGAAAGAAGGCTCAGCAGCTAAGAACTCACACTGCTCTTACAGAGAATCCCAAGTTGGGTCAGCAGTACCCATGTTGGGTAGCTCCCAACTGACTTTAGCTTTGTATCCAGACAATCAGATGCCTCTGGCCTCTGGAGTCATTGCATACAGAAGCACAAACCTTCACACAGAACACACACACACACACACACACATTTTTAAAAATAGGTAAATCTTAAAAAAAAAATACCACATATTTAAAAACAGAGCATGCAGGCTTGGGCTTTAAGCTTTTTACTAATTCATACACAAATTTTTCCTACCGGAAATTTAAGGACGTTTACTCTAACATTCACTATCTTAAAGTAATGGGTGCATACTATTTTAAACAAATCTTAAAACTTTATTTATTTTGGTGTATGTGTAGGTGTTGAAGTTGCGGACAACTTGCCTGAGTTGGGTCTCTCCATCATGTGATCCCAGGAATCAAACTTTATTTATTTTGGTGTATGTGTAGGTGTTGAAGTTGGCGGACAACTTGCCTGAGTTGGGTCTCTCCATCATGTGATCCCAGGAATCAAACTCAGGCTGTCAGGCCCGACAGCAAACACCCCTTTTCATTGTACCATCTTGCTGGCCCATGAAAAAACTTCTTTAAAGGAACAGCATACAGAATTTTGAATAAAGGTATCACTTAGGTAGAAATACTTGATGTGCCCACAGAATGGCTCTCACTATGTCTCTCATACTAACAGGTCATTTTATAAATGCAGGCATTTTTAAAAAAAACATAGCAGATGACAACATACAAACATTTAATCAACTATTTGTTGATTTCTTGGAATGTCATAGAGAAACACTAGATGTTTTCATAGTTGGTACATTATACACAGGATTCTATTCTGGAGCATAAAGAATGGGGTAGTTATACCATTTCCTCTAATTCATTTAGAGGAAATAAAAGTCATACAATGAATCAAAGCTGCCCAAGAGAGATGGCTCTGAGGTTAAGAGCATATACTGTTCTTGCAGAAGCTAACTGGATTCCTTGTACCCTCTTGGTCTTTTCACAGTTGTAACTCTAGCTCCATGGAATCTGGCCTCTCTGGCTCTAAAATCTCCTGCACTCACATGCTCTTATGCACACACAGACACGGTTAAAAATAATGAAAACCAAACTAATAAATAAAAATTCTAAAAAGTTGGTGCTGAGAGTTATAGGCGAACTAGACAGAAAAGAAACATGGATGTAAAGAAGTGTGGTATTAGTGATTATTATGCAAAGACTATGATATTTGGGTGTAAGCCTTGTTTGAGTTTAAACTCTTGCTGTTACATAGCTTTGCTTCATTTATTTCCCAGAAGCATCACATTGATCATTATTAAAATGGGAATACAACAGCATCAATCTCACATTCAGGCACAACTGTCGGCATGACCCCAAATCCTGTACTGTGCCTGCTAGGGTATGAAATACCTATCATTACTTCTTTCAAAATGACAGCTAAGCACAGTGGCATGCACCTTTAATACTAACATTTCAGAGAGAGACAGGAAGATCTCTGTAAGTTCAAGGCCAGCCTGGTATACACTGTAAATTACAGGACAGCTAGGATTACACAGAGGGACACTGTTTCAAAACAAAAACAAACCAGTGCCAATACCCATAAAACACCAACGTGTAAATATGGGTATTCTGAAATAGATCAATGTAGGAAATAAAATGTCTCGGTGATTTTGACATTGCTTACTTCAACACCCCCCGCCCCCCTGCAGACTCTGAACTGCTTTCTCAGCCTTTCCTTTGGCACAGTCCAGAATTCACCCAGGGAGTCTGCTTTGTAAGTTTGAGTTGCTTTCCTGATCTCCAGTCAGATTGGAGGCTATCCTTCAATGAACTTGTTTCACCTACTTGCAGTTTTTCTCCATTTCAGCTAACCGTATCACAGCTGCCAGCACATCCTACTGTCACACATTTACTGAGCTTGTCAGATGCATGTGATAAAATATGACTCTGGGGAAAACACACCGATTCCATTCTCACAGAGAGGACACTGTATGCTGGCATTGTCTAACCAGCCTCCCAAAATTCTGCCCCATATTGTAAGCAACGTTGCCTTCAATAATCAAACAAAGACATCTGCCAGAATTATTTGATTCTGCAAACTGAAACTAGATTCCCTGCTCCTGCTGGAGCTGGCAAATAACAACAGCTCAGAAGCTGGAATCAGGGAGGATAATATGGCTTGAAAACACTAATGAAAATACGGATCAGAGATAGTTTGGGAAATTGGTAAGCCAAAGAAACACAGAGAGATGGTTTCTGGAATAGCTGAGAAAAGTTTGTATGGACAGATACATAGATCCTTAGTAACTATTTTTTAAAAGATTGTGTGTGTGTGTGTGTGTGTGTGTGTGTGTGTGTGTACACGAACTGAGGTGCCTGCAGAGGTCAGAAGTATTGCTGGATCTGCCTGGGGCTGGCATTATAATGCAGCTGTAAGCCTCCTAATTTGGGTGCTGGGAACTAAACTCTAGTCTTCTATAAGAAGCATTCTTAACCATTGAGTCATCTCTCCACCCCCTTATTAAATATTTTATGAATTAAAAATCATGGCACTATCTCTGCTACCAAGAACTGTTACATTATTTTCATTTTCTCTGCAAATTTAGAGTACCATATGACAAGCTAATGCATCAGTATTTCCTGTGACAATGGCTGGTTTTCCATTTTTCTATGCACGAACATTTCCTATTCTCTTTTTAATTACGTTGGTTGTCTTGGTTAGTATTATTGTCAATTTAACACAAACCTAGGCTCATCTGGGAAGAGGGAACCTTAACTAAGTAAGTGCACAAATCATACTGGCATGTGGCCATATCTGTGAGAGATGCCTTGACTGATAGTGGAGGATTCAGCCCATCTTTGGGTGGCACCATCCCTAGGCAGTTGGGCCCAGGATGCGTAAGAAAGCTAGCTCAGAATAAGCTAGACAAGTGAGCTAATAAGCTGTGTCCGTCCTTCCATGGCTTCTCTTCATTCAGTCCCGTCCTGGCTTCCCTCAACGATGGACTGAGACCTGGAAGTGTAAGCTGAAGTGGACCCCTTCCTTCCCTACAGTTGCTATCAGTTATGGTGTTTATCATAGGAACAGAAAAGCAAACCAGAGCACAGGGTTTTCTTTCTCTTGATAACTGGAATTCTGGTAAGGCCCTTTTTAAAGACGACAACAGAATATAGGAAAAAGAGTAAAAGACTCTCAGAAATCTCTATTTGGCCAACCAGACGTGTTATTTCTTAGGTCACAGGCAAAAGAAAATCCTGTTCTTGTATTCCGACAATTTCTTCCTTTTTTTATTTTTTTATTTTTTTAAATTTTGCAATGCAATTCAGTTCTACATATCAGCAACGGATTCCCTTGTTCTCCCCCCTCCTGCCCCCTCACCTTCCCCCCAGCCCACCCCCCATTCCCACCTCCTCCAGGGCAAAGCCTCCCCCGCGGACTGAGATCAACCTGGTAGACTCAGTCCAGGTAGGTCCAGTCCCCTCCTCCCAGGCTGAGCCAAGCGACCCTGTATAAGCCCCAGGTTTCAAACACCCAACTCATGCAATGAGCACAGTTGACTGGCTTGATCTGTTTGGGAGGCATCCAGGCAATTTCTTCCTTTTAAAAGCATTTCAAAAGCTGGTATGGTAGCCCAAATCTTCAGTCCCAACAATGGAGGCAGATGCAGGCAGATATCTGAGTCTGAGGACAGCCTGATCTACATAGGGAGTTCCAGACCCACAAACGTACACAGTGAAACCATGTCTTAAAAGAACAAAAACTGGAACAACAACAAAAAACCCACCATCATCAACAAAACAATAAACAAGATAGTTTGAGGGTTTAGTTTTTAAATCAAAGCTGAATTGTTTAAAAAAGAAGTATACATTCCAAACACAAGCTATTTCAAAGACTTTATTGAGCACAGTTTTGCAAATTAGATTTTACAATTTAACATTTTACAAACTAGAAATGTTATTTGCCTCAGCACGAGCTGTAAACTCTCCAGAACAACAGAAAACCCTTATTTCCTGGGATTTTTCTGTTCCATGTTGGGCTCCTGAGATGCATGTTTTCTTTCAGCTTCATTTTCATCTTCCTGCAAAATCAATTTTAGCAAACATGAAATTCTAAATTTCAGAGAACATTTCAGTCCAACAACACATTTAAAAACACTGTACTGTTCTGGTTCCAGAAACCTTAAGGAAAAGATTATACATCTATAATTACAAAGTCACTAACATTTAATAATAGTACATAGTATTTTCTTCTAAATGTTGATTAAAACTTCCTATCTGCCTTTAACAGCAACCAATTTTATCAAGGCTTTCAGAATTACCTTCTGAACACCTGCTACTGAACAGTGCTCTCTGTGGTAAGAGAACCAGATAGCTTTACTTTGCTCTTTGATAAAAAACAATAAATTTAACTTCTAAGACACTTTATGTGCTCCAGCATGGCATTTTGGTCTCATCTAGCATACTTTCTTGACAGGTCTGTCAATTTTCCAATTACTTGTACCACCATATGTTATCTGAAGATCAGTCAGTTCTAAAATAGGAAACATGGGCATGTCATGCTGTAGAACACTCACAATCTTCTACAGCTTCGATTCTAAGCGGTGGCCCCATAATTCACTTCAGTTTCCCATGGCACATGGTGGATAATGAAGTGACATCATAACGTCTGCTACCACAGGAATGAAATGTACCCTGTGCTTAATATTAAATGGTGACCTTCAAAGTATAAATAATAAGAGTCTGGAAAAATATTTCATTTTATAATTGGTAACCTATTTTATTATACATGTTCCTTCAACAATATCCAAGTACCAAGCAGTCTTGCTTTCTTGTTACTTTGGATTTATCACATATGATCTTTCACTTTCATTTTCATTAACTGAAATAGAGGAACTGCCTGAGATATTACTGAGTTAATTAAAGCGGAGGCAGAAATTCTCAACTATCTTTAGATAAAGTTAATACCAAAATTATCCTGTATCTCTGTATTTTAGAAAACCAAATTTAAGCAAACCATATAACTTTTGAGTTCTGCTTCCTGTCAATTCAAATCAAGGTATATGTATTTGCTTTCTACGGGCAAAACAAAAACAAACAACAAAACTCTTTTCTACAATCAGTAAAGTGAAGAAAGCATCCTTTAGTTTTGTCTCTAACCTCCACAGCATTAACAGTTTAGACTCTGTCAACATCAGGAAAGTAGAGAAATTATCATTCCTACCAACCACTCTGAAGCATTACAGATACACGAGACATCAGAGATAGGATTTTAATACCATCCTGGCAATGCACTTTGTTTGTATATTTTCCAACAACTATTACTATATGCCATTGAACCTTCTCCCCAACTTATCTCTAATGAGTAGATATTTCCCATCAACCAACACCTGCAGAGGTATTAGTAAATAGGTAGCTGCTTTCTTTAGATAAGAGTTCCTAGAAATTACATTGTAATTATATTCTATTCAAAGTTAAATCTTAATTCTCTACCTTCCACTGCCTTCTTCTAGTGAGACACTGTCACTGGATAAAACCAGTTGGTAAAGAGGCTATGGGGTTTGAATGAGAATGGCCCCCACAGGCTTTGTATGTTAGAATACTTTGTCCTAGTTGACAGGACTGTTTGGGAAAGATTGGGAAGTGCAGTACTGTTGGAAGTGTGTCACTGGTAGCTTTGTGGTTTCAAAAGACTAGCCCTATCTCCAGTGTGCCCTCTTTGCCTCTTGCTTGTGGATCAAGATGTGAACTCTCAGCTGTTCCTGTCACCACACCTTTGCTCTGCTATCACAACACTCTGAAACTGTAAACCAAATTAAACACCTCCTGTTCTAAGTAGCCTTGATCATGTGTTTTATCACAGCAATAGAAATCTAAAACAGTGGTAAAGCATTTAGTTAAGTAGCACAAAATTTGTCAAGATGCTTTTCAAAGCAGAGCTTCTTCTTCTTTATATTATATTCCTACCATCTAAATGGATACAGTTAGCATACACCTGGCGTCAATGTTTTCTGAATTTTATGAAATATCTGAGCTTAAAAACAAGAAGTGTGTGTAAACTAATACATACTTTAAACAGGCATATTATCACTCCTTACTCTGCAGTTATACTTTCAGCAATATTGATTTACAGTAACAGCACTGATAAAAAAGGAAAGCAAAAATGCATGAAGCAGTATGTGCCAAAACAGCCATACATTTCAGATTTATTTTTATGTGTATATGTACGAGTGTACTGCATGTATGGATGTATATGACATTCATACAGAGGACAGAACAGGGTGTTACCTCCTAACACCGGAATTTCAGATGGTTGTGAACTACCATGTGGGTGCTGACAACTGAACCCGGTTCTTCTGCAAGAGCAACAAGAGCTCTCCATCACTGAGCCGTCCCCCGGTCCCCAGCACAGCCATTTTAAACTCTAACCTTTACATCATGGGAAAGAGTGAAGCCTTTCTCATCTGAACAGTCTACCAAGTTTACAGACCAGTATGACTTCCTGGTTAAGAAACTGCAGCTAACTTTATCTAGCAACCTCAACACTACTCTTAACTCAAAATACAAATGAAAGGGGATGTCAAAGTGGCTTAGCAGTTAAGAACACTGACTGTTCTTCCAGAATACCCAGGATCAATTTCCTTGCACCCTCAGAGAGGCTCACAACCATCTGTAACTTCAGTTCCAGGGGATCCATCTGTTGCCCTCTTCTGGTCTCTGTGGGTACCAGACACACACATATATGGTCAGGCAAAAACAAAACAAAACAAAACAAAAACCATGCACATACAAAAATTAAAATACAGATGTAGAGATGTGGTAATAAGCCTGGGAAGCCTTAGGTCTAGGAAGTGTCTATATATTTTGCTTCTGTATTTAATGAGTAGAAACTATAGGAGAATGCTATTAAGTAAAATAAAAGTTTGCAATTTTCATTAAGTTACAAAGGGTTGAATACATGTAACACATAGCAGAAGTAAATCTGTAACTTATTACATTAGCACAACAGCAGTCTTCCTTGGTTGACTTTTCCTAATCAGGAAGCACTGTTATAGAGGCATGTCTCTTCTGTCACTGCCTCTACTTAGCACAGAGACACAACTGTCTTGCCCCTTTCTTTATTCTGAAGACTTGTCTCTAAAATTTTGCCTTTTTATGTAAAAATACTTATGTAACCATTACAAGCCTGTTACTTTATATCACTACAGCTGTGACTTAAGTGTAGCAAAGGATCATGGAGGGGAGGAAAAAACAAGTCTAATTGCTGGGATGTAAACTGAACTTGCTATAGTATAGTATAATATCATATAAAAATAATACTAATAGATTTCACCTTAAATCATTCCAGCTTGATCCTGTAAAGCTCTGATGGTATATTTAACAATGCAGGTCAAATTTATAAGAACTATATACATAGTTCAAGCTTAACAAAACCACTGAGGCAACAGATCCAGCATCATTAACAAGTAAGTGCATAGTGAGTGCAACTGCCAAGGCAGACTTTCAGCACAGCATTGCTTCCTACTCGACAGCAAATGCATGCAGACACTGCCTCTCATGGCAGGGCTTCACTTTGCTGAGCTAAGACATCTGCTTGGTTCCCAGGGAAAGAAGACCCTTGCTCCACGGATCATTTTCTTAGTGACAGTCCTGACAAGTCTGACATTTGTTTCATGAAGGATCTCTGAAGCAACTGTCAGGAAAACACACCCTCTGGGGGTACCGGAAAGCAAAAGGCATGCTCTTAATGTTTGAGCTTGTTATTCAAACTCCAGAAAACATATTGATTCCAGTGACCTTGTAGTTCTTTTAACCAGACATGGAATTTTGAAAGTGTATATTCATTTGACAGTAACACCCATAATACCAAATGACTATGTTTCAATGGCCTCCTTGTTTTTTGTTTGTTTTTACTGACAGGACGAGAAGGAGGGGAGTCATCATTTCTAGGCACATGAGGGACACGGGGTCTAGTGAGCTAGGTGGCAGGGAATGGAGGGTTCTTTGAAAGAGAAAGATGTGTAACACTTGTCATGTTTATCAAAGGGAAATCCTTACTACTGCATTGCACTTGCAAGATTTCCTTTCAATGGTATCATGCTTGTGCCAATGATTTGGAAAGGAGACTTCTATTGCCCCTTACCGAAAAATGCATTTGTCTTTTGATAGTAGTTCAAAGACTTGATGTTAATTAACAAAACCTACGCTTTTTTTCTTTTCTCTTAAGAGGAAACCACCAACTCCAAGCAATGGCCAATTATTTTAACATCTGAAGATTTCACTGTTCAGGTGGTTTGTGGACTCAAGTTATAGTTTACAAATAAAGACATTAGGCTTACCTTGTAAACTGCCATGTCTTAAGGGATTTCTTTTAAAAGTAAGGTTATAAAAAGGCACAGAATTCCTTGGCTGTTTCTTTGCATGTTTACAATGCAGTAAATACCACGTTAGCCACATGATCAAGATCAATACCACCTACTTAGTATCACTACACCAATGTGACACACTAAAGGGGACATCACCTCTAGCCTGTAGTGTCTTTCCTTTAGCTAGCTAACCACTGTAAAGCAACCAACAGATATTCCAGAAAACAAATGAATGGTGGTGTGCAAAAATGCCAAGGTCGGGGATGACAAAACTTGGAACCATCACATTTGGAGAAGATTAAGGTAGCATGATTACTTAATGCAACCTGGAATACTGAACCATAAAATGACCAGTGGGAAAACTGAAAACTTACCATAGGGTCATTAATAAAATCATCTGGTGTTAACTTCCTAGTTTTGGTAATTGTACAATGGTTACACAAGATGGAAACCGTACAGTCACCCAGACAAAGAAAGCTAGGCTAGGAATTTGTAAAATGTTAAATGTTTTGAAATTAAAAACACTTAAATTTTAAATAAATGGCTACTTGTTCTAAATTATATTAACTTACTGTTTTAAATAAAAATAAAGTATATAAAACATATGGGAAAGATTTTTTATAAGGAAAACAAAACAAGACAAAAACAAAAACACCAAGACACCCATACCTCTATACTTCAAAAGCTAAAAGTAACTTTTTCTTCCTATGGCTCTACATAAAATTCCTTCCCTAAGGACCTGAACTGCTAAATGATATTATTGCTTTATTTTATTGCCTGTGGGATTTTGTATTTTCTTACGTATTCACTGTGAGCAGAGGTTACTTTCCTAACTAGAAAACATGTCCTTTATCAAGTCTTTACAGTTTGACCATACAAACAATTTCTAGAAATAAGTGAGAAAAATGAAAAGCTGTTTACATAAAGAGTGAAATCAGCTGTGTTTAGTTTCCCAACCATGCTATTCACAGTGAAGATGCTTGCTGCTACTGCAGTTAATCAAAGTGAGGTACAGATAAGCACTAACTGGAAACGTTTCTCTATTGTTAAAAAAAAAAAAAAAAACAACAACAAAAAACTCTATATAATATTTCTTTGACTAATAAGAGAAGGAATAGCTACTGAAGTTGGATTTTAAATTTACAGTCACAAATAGGTCTATGTTTTAATATTTGTTTTAAAAAGTAAGTTGTGTATTTTTAAAGAAATACTGTTCTAAAAGTTTGCAGTCAGTTGGAAGAAGGAGAATTAGCCTTTCTCAGAGATGAGACTCCTTTCTGGCTGCTCAGTGCACAGTGGTCAGGCTTGAAAACATACACACACAAACCAACAAAAACAGGTTCATCAGGTTATATTTATTATATTTATGTATAAATATGTGTGTGTGTGTGTGTGTGTGTGTGTGTGTGTGTAAAACAATCATAACAAAAGCAAGTCTATCATCTTGAGAGCAGTGGGGTTTGGGGAGGGGTTAGAAGGAAGATAGCTGGGAGGGGCAGGTAGGAGGAAAGGAAGGGGAGAAATGATATAATTCTATTTCAATTAAAAACAGCGGTGGTGGCGCACGCCTTTAATCCCAGCACTCGGGAGGCAGAGCCAGGCGGATCTCTGTGAGTTCGAGGCCAGCCTGGACTACCAAGTGAGTCCCAGGAAAGGCGCAAAGCTACACAGAGAAACCCTGTCTCAAAAAAACAAAACAAAACAAAAAAAAAAAAAAAAAACCAAAAAAACAAAACAAAACAAAACAAAAAAAAACCAAAAAAAACCCCATATTTTTAAAAAGTTTGTAGTCATAGAAGAGGTGAAGGAAAGCAATACATCCACACTGCTTTAAACTGCACTCAAACACCACTTTCTTTTCCTAACTTCTTTTAAGTTATTATTATTGTGGTTGTGTATGATATGTGTGGGGGCATCCATTAATTTTAACTCTCAACAGGATTTAAGACCATGCTTTACTATAGCCAACATGCTAGTGCTGCACAATGATGAAAAATTTATCTTAATAACTGGAAAAATACTGATGATAATGAAAATGTTTCAGGCAAAATGAACACACTGCATACTTCAGACTAACATTAATTGGAGTTTTTAATGCTTTACAATTCCACCATAATTCTTTAGATGGTGCATTTACTTCATAGTAATAAACACTTGGGCCATTAAGTACAGTGTAAAACGTGTGTGATGTGCTACATTTAACAACCTTTGGCCCCTTCCTATACTTCTGCATTCAGTTTTCCAACACACTGAATAAGTAATTGAGGACTCTAATTACATTTCCTGACTTTGCATATTTGAGATTCTTATTTCATTCCATACAAAAGGCAATTAATCTACCATTTTACAAGTGAATTCCAACTTTAGTGGGCCATGGTAGACACTGAAATGAACTTACAAGAAATGCTTAATTAAATTTACTGTAAAAAGTATATGGATTTTTCTTATGACAGAGTTGCATACTTAATTAAAAATTCTAGAAATATACTATAAAATTAAAGTAACATTGGATGCTCGTAGTAAAAAATCAGTTCAACTAAAACTATCAGTAAGAGAATGGAGGACTAGGGTATTGCTCAGTGATAGAGCTCTTGTCTAGCACATATGAGCCCCAGGTTCCATCTCTAGCTTCTCAAAAATAGATGGAGTATTTTATTTCTTTTCTTCATTTTCAAGCAAAAGACAGTAAAAAGCAATCATCTTACTCAACCTCATAAAAGTATATTCTTTATTTTAGCAACAAGTAAAACAGAAAAAGGGAAGCGGGGCATTCTAATTTCATTTCTGACAACACACGGATATCTCTTTTAAGTATTTTCTGCACTCCTTTCTTTGTGAGTCTGGAGCAGAACTTGCAGAATAAGGAATTTTGCTAAGTCTTCAGCCCTCCTGTTACTTTTTCTTAATAGTAACTTTTGATTGCATGGACATGAGACAGTTCAAAAAGACTTTGGAATTTTCCTATGTGATGCGGGACCAAGAAGGAATCTGATTTGCCAGGGAAGACAGGCTCTAAGAATTAGAACAGCCATCTAAGGAGGTACAATTTAAACTTAAGGAAATAAAATCATTCAGTGGAAGATACAGATCCAGCACAAGTAGGACTAAAAGAAAGAAAATGGTATAAAATGATAGTAATTAAGCAACAGAAGACTATGAGTATAAGCCCAATGTACTAAGAATTAGACATAAAAACCATAGGTAAAACTATCATGATCTTAAACATAAGGATTTAAAGTATTTTAATATTTTAGTTTTTGAGAATTCCATACATGAGTACCATATCTGCATCATTTTCACCCCTTCCTCTCCCCTCCAAATCCTCCCATTTTCTCCTATTCCCTCTCAAATTTATGCCGTTTTCTATAATTATTAGTCACACACACACACACACACACACACACACACACACACACACACACACACCAGAGTCCATTTAGCAGTGTTACTCAGGTGTATGTGCATTCAAAGCTAATCTACTTCAATATTTTAAATTCCTTAAATACTGTTATCGATGGAAGCCAGACAATTGTAAATATTTTATAGGATAATTCTGATGTTAAGGAACAACTTAGTATGTAAGTAATCAAATACTCAAATAATAGGGATTTTTCAGTTTGGAAATTCATAAACAATCTTAATTGAGAATTTCTGCAGTATACAGTGCCTTTATTAAAGTAATTTTAATTTACTCCTTCAAAAGCTACATGAGACTCAAAGATAGTTTTAGGCTAATCTGATTGCGACCATCACATGTATGGGAAACCTCTTTCACTTTCTCCCTTTTCTCCTCAGTCACCAAGTCATTAAAGTTAAAATGTTTCGAAGGCTGCTTCAGTGAACGATGGTCACCGTGACAAGGGAGTGACACCAATGTCTTCACTAGACCTAAACTGTCTGGAGACTTAAAGTAAAACCACTCTTTGGATTGTCTTCCAAATATAAAGGATCTGAAACTCCTTTGTGAAAAGGAAATATTTAACTTCCTAGTGGAAAATCTCACAAATACCATGCCAACTGATGGTCAGGGTAGCATCACCAGGAATACATAGGGTATATTCCACTGCCACACACCCTGAGAGTGATGGTAAGGCAGTCCAGAGACTTCTCCTTAACATACAACTTGCCTAATCATGAGAACATACTAGAAAAATACAAATGGAAGCCAGGTGGTGGTGGCACACGCCTTTAATTCCAGCACTTGGGTGACAGAGGCAGGTGGATCTCTGTGAGTTCAAGGCTAGCCTGGTCTACAGAGCAAGATCCAGTACAGCCAGGGCTGCACAGAGAAACCCTGTCTCAAAAAACAAACCAACAAACAGACAGACAACAAAGATGCAAATGGAAAGACAGTCTACCAAATAACTGAGTGCCAAAGTCATGACACAGGGTAGACTAGGGAACCACCACCAACTAGAAGATCCAACTGATGAAACAAAAAGTGAGCCCTGACTGAATCTTGTCCAGAGAAAAAGACAAGTGGCAACACTGGGAAAATCTAATAAACACCAACATTTCCTCCAGAGTACTGTGCTAAGGTTTCTGTTTTATGGCTGGTAATTAATCTGTAAGTTGATCAAGAGGAACTGGGCAAGAACGTAAGTACTCTCTGTACCACTTTTACAACTCCTTTATAATCTAAAGTCATCTCAACACAAACACTAAAGGGAAATGAACGGCCAACACTGTGAAGTAAAGATACGTTGATCTTAAGTACTGTGAAGTTACTGTCGAAATAACACTCAGGGAAACTCCTCCTTGAGATGCCCATGCCCACATGGGTGTGCCTTAAGCTTTCCCTGACCCTCTCTCTTTCTAATAATCTCTGTACTTAATTAATATCTGTATTTAAAATGTCTTCACAAAACTCTTAACGTTGCCTCAAAGACAACTTCAGAAGTACTCAGTTACAAATAATGAAGCTTAGGCATCTCCACAGTATCAACAGCTCATTACAGACTCTACACTAAAATCAGTATTTATTGCCTGGAAGAAAATTAAAGTTACTAAGTAATATTTAGTTAATGAAACTCACTACCATGTGTGTTTTATTTCTTACACTTTAAGAACATGATTTTATTTCTTATGGTTTAGAACATGATTCAACTGTATTGTGACAAATGTAACACATGATCAGTTTTTATTGTCAACTATATTTTCTTTGGCTGTGACTCTCATTAATAATGATATTTTACTTTAATATCTTGAATCGAGTTTTTCAAAATTCCTATTATACAGAGGAAAAGAGGAACTTTCACTTATACACAAGAACAACCTCTGCAATATTTTAAAACATTGGCACCAACTGCTAGAGAAGCATCTTTCCTTTCTGTTGCTGTTGGCTTATAGACAGGCTTCTTACTAATTAAACATGCTTCTCATTTTAGAAATCTGGAATATATTTTGACCCTCTGACATCACGTAGGGAGAGTTTATTTTTTAGTAATTGCTATTGTACAAAGTTGGGCTATGATATCAAAATAATACACTTTCCTCTCTCCAAAGATCAGTGTCATGCATCTGCAAGGTAAGTTGTTTCTCAATCTAACATAAACTGCTTTTTTATTATGACAAACTCAACATCAAGGGCTAAACCTTTAAAAATAAACTTATTAGGAATCAAATTACAAAAACTTTACTCTCAAATGATCTGACTAAATTGTCTCAAATATACTTATTTCAACTTGAGTGATATTTTCCCCAGAGTGAGCCCATTAATCTTCATTGTTTTATTAGAAATTAATAGCTCATTAGATTTCCAAGTAACATACCTCCTATGGCACATTAACTTTTTATGGAATAAAAAGAGGATATTGTGCTTCAAGAAAAAATTTAAATACTACATAGAAAATTACATGCAAAAAAAACCTACTACAGTGGCACTTTATTATCAAAGACAAACATATCAGGTGTATTTTTATCTCCTGAATTTATAGATTATCTCTTTGCTAATGAGTTGCTTTAAAATTAAAATTTAAAATCATTTGCTTTAAGTTGTTACTATAATGAACTCATCTACTGGTTTGTATTTAAATGATTCACAAATGTAGGCCAGTTGGCAAGATTCAAAGCACTTATAAAGCTTATATGACAATGCATCATTTAACCAATGGTTTCTTTAAGCAGTTAATGATTCTATTGGTATAAAGTACTTCTCAATGTTTCATAATCTAGAATACAAGACTAGGAAAATATTATTCCATGCAATGAAACTTTCAAATATCTCATCTGAAAATAAAAATATGTAAGCCATCTATACAACAATCCCTAATCAAATAACCAAATAACTAGGTGATGACACTGTATTGAACTTAAAAAATAAAAGAAGTTCCCACCTATATAGTCCCCACAACATGAACTATTGAAACAATGTATTATTTGAAGTACTAAGACACTGAAATTATGATATGTAACATGTAAAGAAAGGACTATTTAACTTTTAGGAGAAAGATCTAAGGGAAATATTCTATTGTGGTGATTTGAACAACATATTTCCCATAGTCCAGGCATCATTGGAATACTTGGTTTCCAGTTGGCTATTTGGGATATGTGGCCTTGCTGGAGAAAGTATTCCACTGGGAACAGGCTGTGTTGTGTCAAAAGACTGATGCCATTTTAAGTCCTCCTCTCTCTCTCTCTCTCTCTCTCTCTCTCTCTCTCTCTCTCTCTCTCTCTCTCTCTCTCTCTCTCTCCCTCCCTCCCTCCCTCCCTTTTATCCCTAGTAAAAAAGCACATACAAAAGTATGTATATGTGTGGTCTATAGCTCAAATGATGTTATACTAAGGAAATAATTATGATGTTTTGACCCCAAATATCTACAAACAAAAGGTCTGGAGTTAAATAAACCTATGTGAATCCTGCTTTAGTATGTGGTGTTGGTATGTCCTCAGAAAAGACAATGAGACTCCCAGACTCCATTTCCTTAGCTGTACAATGTGAGACCAAAGCCAGAAAGGAGGAATCCCACCTCAAAGAATGCCTTCGGGGTTAATTAAAACAACAACAACGACAAGTACATGCCCAAGTAAGCTCAAGGACACATGAGCATCAGAAGGCCAAGGAAGTCTGGCCTGAGGTGAAATGTTAGGCTGGCCATACAGGCTGACCCTGCTACTTCAGCTTGTCTGAGACACCATTGGAGACGTTAAGAATTGAAGCTTCCTGAGTTGATTTTGAGTTTAAACTTATTCTCTCTGTAGTCTAAAGAAGGGATGGGTTAAACTTAAGGAGACTATAAAGATGTAAAGAAGTAGACTGCAGCAACACATCAGGAATGCTGGTAAGTGGGTGTCCTGCACATGACAGAAACAATACCATATGCTTGGGATTAGGGTATCCAGATCGGTATGGGAGAAAACAAAGGAGGATAATTAGGATTGATCTCTCTCTTTCATTATTTTTCCTTCCTTTCTCTTGTTCCCACCCCACCTTTTCTTTTGTTTTGAGACAGGCTCACTATGTAGTCCTAGTGAACCTGGAGATCCACCTGCCTCTTCCTTCCCAGTGCTGGATCAAAGGTATGCACCACCATGTCTGACCTGATTTTTCTACTTTTAACTTTAAAGAATTTTAGAATTTAATTTGGAAAAACTATGGAAAAAGTAATTTATTAAAGTAGGGAAGGACCAAGAATTCTTTTTTGTCAATATTAAGTTCTTCAGGTATCCAACATAGGTATAAGTTCAACATTTAAATAGTCAATAAAATTTTGACCTTGGGAGAAGAGATCAGAGACAATAACAGAAAACTTAAAGTCCCCAACACAGACTTATTCCGAGACTAAAATCATCCAGAAACAGAGAGGAATAGTTAGGGAGTCCAAGGACTAAGACTTCAGACTACAACTTGAACAAAGATAAAAAATGTAGGTATGAATACTGAGAAGGAACTGCCAGCTATGAAGAAAATCAAGATAACAAAGGTTACAGAAATCATAAAACTTTTCAAGGGGGAATGTTCAACACTGTCAAACAATGTGAATCAGCCAAGGGGATAAATACTGAGTTTGACAAGAGGAAGTTAAGAGACAGTAACAAGAGCTATTTCAGTGAAGCAACAGGTAATCAAGTCAGACTGATGCAAGTTTTTACAAAGGGTCTCAGGGCTTCTATTATGCAGTCCACTCTTTGCTTTTAGTTTCAGCAACACAGGTATCATAACTGTAGCTAGAGCTGCCGTCTCTGAACCATAATGGAAAACCGAAAGAATTATAATAAAGTCACTTCTGATATACTTGAGTGGCTGATAAGTTATGATTTTTATCTCCTATACTTACTCAAACTTTGTTTTAGCATAAAATTATGTTGCCAATCCTAAGGAACATATAAGAGGCCTTTTATAGTGGATTTGCAGCTTTTAGCTTAAAAAAAAAAAAAAAAAAAAAAACCACAAAGAGCCATGGCATTGATTTGAACAGAGTGAGCTGACTGCAATTACTATAAGAACATATTTCAGCACCTCACTTTGGCTTTATATAAATTCTAGTTATGTGAACAATGACCACATGGAGCATAATGCATATGAAGAAGGAAAACTCTAATAAATAGTCAAGGTCTACTATAGGAATTCTTAAATACTTATTATAAAATGCTGTAAGTTGGCATAAACAAACTGTATTGTCATAAACAGTATCTGACACAACATTTTAATGATGTAATATATTAAGAAAAACTTGGGTTCAGGACTAAAGAGATGGCTCAGCAGTTAACAGCATGGGTGGTTCTTTCAGAGGACCCCCCAAGGCAGCTCACAACCTGTAACTCCAGTTTCAGGGGTTCTGATGTCCTCCTCTGGCCTCTATGGGCACTGCACGCATGTAGTGCAGAGATGCACATGCAGGTAAAATACCCATACATGTGAAATAAAAACAGTTAAAAAAGAAAAATAGTTTCAACTCATTTAAGAGTTTCTCTGCCATTTTAGAAATTAACTTGGTATAAAATATGGACTATTGTCTAATGTATTCAACAAAAAATGAAAAAAAGTAAAATGCTTAATGTTATATGATGAGAATTTACTGTTAAACAGGATTGTATGATATCCAGAATACCTATAAAGAAGGTTTCTTTTCATGTTCTTTTGTGTGTTTCATTAAGATACAAATGAGCAAGTGATTAGAAAAGTAGCTGCTTTACTGGTTTGGTGAAATGAAATGTATTAATGTACAGTGTTAAAAAGTTGCTAGTGAAATGTATCAACCGCTTTAAGCAAGAGCAGGGCTAAAATGAGAGCTGTGTTCCCAGAAACTCTAACAACTACATCAACAATTATATACTATTATAAAATAATTTCAAAATGCTGAATATTTTTCTGATACTCGCAAATCAACATTTGTGGAAATTGCAGTTTCAATCCACTGAAATTTATAGCTGCACCATCGTGACTTTTTAAAAGATGTGAAATCTTCATATATGAAGGTTACTATTATACAAAAACTGTTTTTCCTTCTATGTTATCACTGAAATAACTGATGGAATTTCCAAATGGAGTTGAGGTGGAATATGCACTATCCTGGGTTCTTCCATGACGTTTATTTCTTAAGTTCCGGACCATGACCAAGTGGCAGCCATGCTATGATATTCCATATCAGAGTGCATAAGAGCAATATAGTTCTAACAATTTTATAACAAGGCCCTTCTCACAAAATCCCACATTTTCAATGGAACACTAATTCACTGATGGAGGCAGATTCCTCACAATCACTGGCAGGCTCCACTAGGACACTGGGGATTAAGGTCCTAACACATGATACTTGGAGGACACAGTCAAGCCACAGCAGTAGTAACCTCTGGGAGATAGATTTTTGACTTGTTCTACTTTATTGTACAAATCATTATAGAGAGCATGTGTTACTTACATAATCTGAACAAAACAATACACTGAAACCCAGCTCTGAAAGTAATCTGCCACTTTACATAAGAAATATGAAAAAATTAGAACAAATTAACACCGCATGGTTATTACAGGAAACCTGTTAAAATGTGTAGTTTATTTGCAAATGATTACAACATACCATCTTTAGAAAGCTATATAGGAGTGCACTTTAATTCACATATCACAGTTCATTAAAATTTTGTTTTGCACCAAGAGAAGCCAGTATGAAACCAAAGTCAAGGAATGCAAACCTAAAATCTCAATACAAGGTGAATATTTCTAACACAACTGAGATGTTATTCTTAAGTCTTTAAGAAGTATGGATTAAGTAATAATATAGTTATGCTCATAGTCTATACAAATATTTAGCTGTCCAAAGAAATCTAAGCAGTAGTTAAGTGATAGGGATATACTTTCTGAGTGAGGATTAAAGAAATTCTAGATTCTCAAACTCATATACTTGGTAAACTGGGAGCATTAGCTAAATAGGCATTAGGGCATTAGCTAATGTTATCACTGTGTTAAAAAAAGATAGTAGTCTGTTCTGAGAACTTATGTAGAAAACCATGAACTATGAACATAACCGTTTCAGGGCTTTCTTACATTTCTCAAGAAAGAAATGGCGATGCTATCTCAGTTAGAAGCTTGCAGGTGAAATGATTTAGATGGTTTTCTTTTCCACACGGTATCAGTATAAGGTCTGTTTTTTCAGCAATGAATTATAGCTGCTACTTCAAACCTATTCTATCTGAATCTTCTAGCTCTGAAAACTGAGAAAGCATAAATATTTATTCTATACAAACAGAGAAGACGCTATATTCAGATAAAATGATCCATTATGGTACACTGAATAATGGCTATGTATACCACCACCATAAGAACAGGAAAGGGCACCAAGTATTGCTACTGGCTTGGAAATCCAAGATGGCTAAAGTTGCCAAGAAAACTAAAAATTGGAAGTTTTATGTATTTGGGGTATTTTGTATTTGTGTTTCCCAAGTTTTATTAATAAAAAATTTAATGTATAAAGCAAAGCACTTATTGGAGAAAATTCAGTAATAATGTAATATCACACCAACACCCCCAAACTGAAAATTAATAGCCAGCAAACCTATTTGCTTAATTATCTACTTTATCCTTGCCACTTCTGCTGTTTAAATATTCAATTTATAGCCCCTTAAAATTTAGTAAGTAAGTAATTCTCACAGTTGGCCAACTGGAGGAAAACACACTGGGACCTCGGATTTTGTTTTTCCAATCATGAAGCGGCATTTTTCAATTCTGGCAGGCAACACAGGAAAAGAAAGTAGTGGAAGTAAAAAAAAAAAATCAAATAATGAGGTCATAGAAGACAAATATTTAAAATTTATAAGGCTAAAAGCAAACAAGCTCAAACTAGGTTTAAAAATTGAAACATGAAAATGCTAATTTTTAGGTAGAGATCTACACCACTGCACTGATGCAACATGAATCTGATTTCAAAAATAAAATCTGTTTATCTGATCAAACTTCCTGTGGCAATCATATATCCAATCAGGTTTTAGTGAACTGCAAGTAATGTAACACGGTTGCAAGGAAAATTCAATATCTTATTTTGTCTCAAACCAAACAAAAAATGATTTACTTTTGACGTATCCTAAACAATAAAATGAAAAATCTACACAAAGTGTGCAACAAAATAAATTTCAATTTTTCCTAGATTATGACTACTTCATCCTGTGTCTATATTAACATACCCAGAAACTCAGTAACAACATGTAGACCTATGATGAATCAGTCTAGATTGTACTCCAACAGCCAGCACATCCTAGTCTTAACAAATACATGGATTTAGTAAGTTATGAGTATTTGTTTAAAGGTGACATGGAACAGAACAGCTAAAACTGAACACAGGAAGGACAAGAAGGGTAAACTTCAGTATGTCTATACCACGTATCAACGTATAGACAAGTAGGGCTTTGTGACTTCCTGCTCACAATGATACATTAGTACTTTACTAGGAACAGTGAGCTAATCCATAATCTATGGAAAAACTTACCAAGTCTCTCATATTCTCGTGTATTTATTAGTATATACATAAAAGCAGCAACTTTACCTTTTATATTCTCTTTTTCCTGAAGAAAATAAAGAATATCTGTAGAGGCTTCACTTTTATGAAACTTAAAAAAAATTTCAGACTGAAGGAAAAAGAAAATTTTGTTTTAGAAATATATTTCTTAAGAGATTAAAAATACAAGGGAAAAATAACAGTCATTTATTTGTGCCTGGATAGGATGGTTTGGTTACAAGTTCACTTAAGTGACAGGTTTCGAAATTCAGTTAAAAAGAAGTAAAACTGAAAAAACAATTTCAAAAGCAGTATTAGTTGAAATTTTAGTGGCAATGAGACAAATGAAAATGAGGCTAAGTATAAAATTCAGAATGGAAGCCTGCAAACTGTCAAAGAAGGTAAAAGCAATAAAAACATGCTCCTCAGCCCAGGCTCGGGCTGGGTCACATCTGCAATCCCAGTACTCACGCTGGCTTAGACGATCACAGAAAGAGCAGCCTGCACATGGCAAGCTCATGCTCAGCTTAGGCTTCAAGGTGAGCTTAAAGTCAGCCTAGGATGAATAGGACCTCATCTCAACATCAAAAGGAAAGCTATTCCGACTAAGACTCAACAGTATTCATATACTTCTTTCTTGGATACTATCCTGAAACTTCAAGTGAAATGTTTTAGCAATTAAATATTTAGTATACCAACACATATGCGATCTATGTCATGAAATATTGCTGTTATAATTCATTCTGTTAAACATTTATTTGCTTTGGTCATTGTATAGTTGATTTACCTCTGTATCTCTACAATATCAGAAAGCTTGACTGAAAAAAACAGTGATAAGCCCTTCATTTTTTGAACTGATTCTGTTTCTAATGAGATCAAGTTGCTTAAAAGGAAGGAATGTGTTTGACTCAGCTTTTGTAACTTTACAACTCAATACTGGCTAGAATAAAGGTGGTGAGTTATGTCTGTCGATAGGTCAGTCATAGATTATACTTTAGAAATACCTGAAAGAAAAATATAACCTGGAAGGTACTGGTTAAGTGTTAAGTTCCTATTATTTCAAAGGTCCCCAAAATACTATGTAAAGAACGTTATAACGAGAATTCTGCCAAGGTTTGGACTCCATGTCCAAACCACACATGTGTGGATGTGTCAAATGGTTGATACAATGTTGAGCTTTCAATAATTACAAAGTGATCTGAAACCTTATTTGGTATCTGTGGATTATAGTTGTTCTCTGGCTCTCTGACTAAGAGCTAAACAAATTCATTGTCAAAAATGCACCAATACACCAAATCTACTTACTCACTAAGGTTCAGGAGCCCAGCACATTGAAGACTATCTGCGGTTCATGTTGACATGGCTGAGTGGGAGCTGCCAGCTGCCTGCTACCTCTGCCCAGCATCAGGACAGTGTTGTACAGACTGTCGCTCCAGGAAGAGGTCAAATGTCACAGTTCTAAGTAAGGTTTATATTAAATGTATAACTCTTTCACACTGCCATAATGCCAAAAAAAAATGTAAACTAAATTATCATCAGTGAGAATTATCTGTCTTAGCATGCATGGGTTATAATTCCAATGAAAAGCAGCAGACAATAGTAATAAATGAATCTGTTATTTACTTGTCAATTATTCCTATGCCCACTCTGTACAGAACACAAAACTGGCTTTGAAAAAAACACAGCTTAACACCTAATATTAAGGAAATATTAATAAGGCAATGCTGAGGAAGAGATCAAGATCAAGGTTATTTATGTTGGTGTTTCTTAACTGTTCTTTTTCCCACCATCACCTCCACCATTTCTTAAGAAATATTTTCCTCTGAAATTTTAGCACCACAGATGTGGTTTTAATCCATTTGTGCACTGTATGTAGAACTGAACTTCATATATAAAAATATATAAATCTTAACTATTTTATTGTAATGCTGAGTACAAGGTTCAGAATGACTATATATAATTTAAGGCAGGATTGAGACAACTTTTGATGAAGAAACCAAAGAATTTCTCCATCCTTATGGCTATGGCAAAATGGCACAAACAAACAAACAAACAGCACCTAACCATGCCAATCCTCCACTGTCTTTTTAAGAAGGTAAAACAAGTAACCTTGTAAGTCACTTACACCACCTCTTCTCCAGTTCTGAATACTGACAACAATTCTGATAGCCTGGCCTCATTCATAATACAGAGAAGTAGGGAGGACATATTATTTGTCAGTAACCATGATTAAATACAGTAGAACAAAGAGATGAAATAGCCTACAGAGGCAAAAAGGCTAAAAACTACTTTTCAGTTGATGGAAGTATGAAGAGCTCGAAAGTCTTTGAGGCTGCATCTGAGGAAGACACTCATCACGAAACAGTGGCCAACCGCACCACCCATCAGCCCCTCCACTACCTACGATACAGCCTCGGCACTACGGAAGTCAGAACAGCTGCTGGCAGTATTCAACCTTACCAAACTGACCCTAGTATTATGAAAAATGAAGAATTTTAAAATACAGAAAAATGCAAAACACAACTGATTTTGCAAAGAAAAGACAGGAAGCTAGTTTTGACACAACATGATGAGAAATTAAACTACTGTTAACGGTGTTACCTACATGAAAAGAAAAATGCTTACTATTTCTGTCTCCCTCTCCCCGCCTTCTGTTTTGAAAACCATCTGACTTTAACAAGACACATCCAAATGTATCAGAAGTTAATTCTTTATCAATTTTCATACATCATCCTTTACCTTGGTCAGCCAGCTGAAAATTATGTAAGCCATAAATTAGCTTTAAACAAGCTTGGAATCAGGCTGGAACTGGTTTTCGAATTAAAGAGCCTTCAGTATATTACAAGGTGCTGTCATTTTATTACCCCAATCAATTTTGTGTGGCCTGAGGTAGAAGGAAAATGAACGCTGTCTTCATTTGCAATGGGTTTATCTCCTACAGCAGGCTGTGGAAACATAACTGCAGCAATGAATTGAAAGCTAAGGCTACATTTACCATTGCCAACGCAGAAAATTGTTATTCCTTAACAAAGTTTGAGCTACGATGGAAAAAAAAAAGACAGAGCATTTCCAATAATAACAGTTAAGTCAACGTAGTATTTAAATAAATTTAAATGGCCTTCAAAAAAAGGGTAAAAACACAGGAAGTGCCATTCTCAGTATTCAAGAGTATTAAACAATTTATCAATATATATTTCAACCTTAATCTCAATGAAGAAAACATTGTATTTGTTTTTCTTATGGACAAGTGCAGTCAGACAGAACCTAGATATTTGTCGGCCTATCTCTCACTCCCCCTAAACTCTAAACAAGCCAAGGAGCCTCCCAGTGCTTGACAAGTAGACATCTGTCTCAGGAGACTGAGGCGGAGAGATGACCTCACTGGCTTTCTTACCCAGTTTTCTCAACAATTTGGTTCTGAGACGGTACCACTGGACACACATACGGACTAGCATAGGGGCATTAAGTATATCCAAGAGACTAACTGTTCAGGAAATAATGTATCACACTGAGCTAGCATAGTGGTACATACCTGTAATCTCAACACCTGAGAGGCACAGCCAGGGCCGATCAACAATTCAAAACCTCTTTGGTTACAAAACCAGTTTGAGGCTGGCTTGGGCAACATGAGACCCTATTTTAAAAACCCAAACAACAATAACAACAAAACTAAACCAAGTAGTACAGATAAAACCAAGGTGAGAGACCAGAGGGGCCACCCGGTGACTTTAGAGGTGAGTTTCCCCATCAGTGACAATCACAGTTTTGTGCAGCTACTCTCATAGAACACGGGAGGTAAGAAGGTAATGTCTTTGTCTTTGTCAGGATTTACTTAGCTTGGTACCACTCCACCTGACAGCAGCATGTTTCCTTCTGCAGTGTGAGTTTCACAAAATGGTTCCACATGTCTGTATTTTAGCACTGACCTCGCTATTAATCACTGCATTTATCAAGTAACAATATCATTACTTCTGAAGATCTTGATAGGGTCAACTAATAAACATGGGCAGCCAGAGCACTCACTGGCCACTGCTGACCTGGACATCATTCATTAACAATCTGTGTAAATTGGTGCTTACCATGAATCTCTAAGCTAATATTTCTTATCAATAAAAAATTTAAGGCATTTGGACTAGATTAATAATCTAATTATTTAACCATATGAGAGCCAGTAAAATGAATTTAGTAGTTTGTTTCCTTCCTTTTTATTCTAAAAAGAAAAAAAAAACCATGCTTTTTTATTCAATCACACAATCAAGTCATATCTAACAAAATATATTAAACAAATATCATTTTTAAAGCCTGCAGGACTTGCAATCCCTGCTTGGGAGTGGAAACATGGAACTGAACTAGCTGAGGGGCAGGGCGGCCTAGTTTGCTTGGCAAGTTCCAGGACAAATGAGAGACTGCCTCAAAAAAAAAGGTGTAGGGCTCTCGAGGAATGGCCACCCGAGCTGCCCCCTGGCATTTACATGTGTGCATATATACTCATGTGCATATACTTGCATACACACAAGCACCTGCATGCATAGAAAATGACAAGAACTATTAGGGATGGGTGATTAAGATTCTAAACAAAATAGACATTAGCTAGTTCATTGATGGACTTCTCATCTTAAATTTAGAAAAATTTCCAAGCAATCTTTTTCATGGGATTTAGCTCAATTACAGTAGATTTTAAATTCTTACTCATGACTGGAATTTCCTAGGCACTGATAAAAATCCACGTGTGTACAATTAGGATAGTAGATTTAAAGTGTTGCACACAATTAGAAGGTACAAATAAAGTAAAGCAGGAACTGAGGGACCAGAAGCATTGTGCTCAGCTCCAAGAATTAAAAACATTTTTTTTTGTTATTGTGCATAATAAGCCATTTGAAGGACAGCTATTTCTGTGAAATACTATAGCATAAACTTTTAATGTCAAGAGTTATATATAATTATCTTATTATAGTCCAACATAAAACAGAAGGTTCTGCACAGTTTATGAATAATGTGTAGGTTTTGATCCAATAAATTATGTGTCACATGGTAAACATACAGTATTTCTACAAAGACAAGGAAACACCTGAACACATAAATGGGCTACAGCTTCCTGTACAATTTTTTTTTCTCCCAGGTTAATTATGCACCTTTAGACAAACGTGGCATTCTTCACTTCAGGAGTAAAAAAATTAAACTAAATTTCTATTTTAAAAATGTTTGCAATAATCGTTATATATTAACAGAAATGCTGAGTGAACTAGGTAGAAACAGAAATGATTTTAAAAATCTATGGTTTTTAAATGTGCTGAACAGATATTTTCTTCTCTTTTATCTTTTCTGCATATCTGGGTCATGGATGGCATAGATTTATGCTCCAGACATCTTTTGTGCATCAGTAAATAGCCTCAGGCCTCTAAAGCACAATCCAGGACTTGTATTACTTATATACTCCCCTTTGGCAAAATAAAGCTTTAAAAGTAATTTAAAGAATAGCTAAGCCAGAAGCTGGCCTGTGGAAAAGCAGTTAAAATATTATAAAAGGTATGCTTAACAGCTGGGTCTTTGTCTTCAAGGGAATACAGAAAAACCCTACCATAGGAGTTTCCAGTCTAGCTTGAAAAGTTAACCTGGACAAAATAATAACAGGGCAAAGAAACCCCTGCTGAATGCCAAAAACACAAACAAACAACAACAACAACAACAACAACAACAAAACAACAAAACAACCGAACAGCCTTATAGAAGAAGCTACAAGAATCCAGTCTAGCCCTGACCATGATAAGCTAGGATCTAAGCTGGATACTATGCTTTGTACATGCTATTTTTCATCTAAGGGTCCCACGCTGCATGCTTGACAGTGTAGTGTAGTAGAACAATTAAGGTTTAAGGTCTTTAGACCAGTAACTGCAGAGTTCCCAGAGGTAGATGATGCCGTTCTCATCCTTGCTAGTTCTCATGAGAAGATTGCTACAAAAGAGCAAGTCTGACTCTAGAGTCTGGTCTCTTTACAGATCTCTCTCTAGTAAGTCGCCACTTCTGTGATGTCATCTTCCATGAGATTCCTCCACCACAGCTGAAACAACGCTATTGTTAGGACCCTGAATCTCTTTGATTTTTCCAATAAATTTATTTATTTAGCTATATATTTTACTTTACACCCACCTCCTCTCCTCCCAGTCCTTCCTCCCTACCTCACCCCCCGCCCCCAACTCTGTTCCCACCACCCGCAATCCACTCCTCCTCTGTTTCTGTTTAGGAAAGGGCAGGTCTCCCCTGAGTATCAACAAAACACGGTGTATCAAGTTGCAGTAAGACTAAGCACCTTCCCATGTATTAAAGCTGGGCAAGGTGACCCAGTATGAGGAATAGGGTCCCAAAAGCCAGTAAAAGAGTCAGAGACAGCCCCGTTCCCACTGTTAGGAGTCCCACAAGAAGCAAGCTACACAACTGTAACATACATGCAGAGAACCTAGGTCAGTCCCATGCAGGCTCCCTCGTTATCAGTTCAGTCTCTATGAGCCCCTACTAGCCCAGGTTAGTTGATTCTATGAGTTTTCTTGTGGTGTCCTTGATCCCTCTGGCTCCTAGAATCCTTATCCCCTGCTTCTGCAGGAATCCCTGAACTCCGCCTACTGTTTGGCTGCGGGTCTGCATCTGTTTCCATCAGAGGATGAAGCCTCTCTGGTGAAAATTGGGCTAAGCACCAATCTGGTCACAGGAGATGGCCAGTTCAAGCTATGTATCTACTATTGCTAGGAGTCTTAACTGGGGTCATCCTTGTAGATTCTTGGGTGATTCCCTTGTGCTAGGTTTTTACCTGAAGACCCTGAACCTTTTAAAGTGACAGCCAAGAAAACTTTCTTTATGAAGTAACTTGCTCCAAGTATTTTATTATAACAACATAAATGAACAAATATGCTGGACATTCCATTTAAAACAAGCAACCCTGAGGAGGCATTGTGTAACATGGATCCTAATGGGAAGAAGTGAGAAAAAAAGAGGGATATTAGGGAAGAGAAGGATGAAGCTGAAGGATGGGAGGAGAGGAAGAAGGGAAGGAAGAGGGAGACAGATGGCTCTTTCTAGCTTTTCTTCCTTTCCTGGATTTTCTGATCTGGAGTATGAAATGTGATCTTTAAAAAAAAAGACTGCAGAAAGCATACGGCATATCTCAATGAGAACAGAAATTCAAGTATGGAAAAAAATGAAGTGGCACTTTTCCCTCGGAAAGAAAAGAAGACTGAGATATGAAAAGACTTTTTTTTCCCCTTTTGAGACAGGGTCTGACTATGTAGCCCTTGATGGATTGGAGCTCTAGGGACCAGGCTAGCCTCAAACTCACAGCCTGCCTCTTTCTCCTGAGTGTTCAGATTAAAGGTATGCACCACTCTGCCTGGCCTGGGCAAGGTTTTTATAAACTACACAGCATTCTCCCTTCTTGTGAAAACTATTTTGTTCATGTTCTTAAACTGTCTTAGAGTGGAACTAAGTTAATTATATTTAAAGGAGTGGCAGGATAGATACAGTGAATTTTAAGCTGACTTATTAAGGAGCAGTGGCTGTTGTGTGTTCTTGCAGCTACCTATTTATATTAACAAAATAAAATAAAGTTTAATGCCTTATACCCACAACTTGCTACATGCTACCTATACATCCTGAGAGTAGATTTATAAATACAGCTGATAACCTGAACTTACAATTCTGATTTAAAAAATATAATAAAAATAGTATGTGATTTTAAAAGTTGGCAAAATAGTAAAACTTTCAAGAACTCAAATGGTTTAGAAGTGGCTACATATGGCAGATAAATGCCTATAAACCAGCTTTCTGACGGAAGAGAAAGAAGGAGTAGGTAGTCAAGGTCATCCTCAACTATAATATGAGTTCAAGGGCAACTAGAGCTAGATGAGAGTCTCTCTCAAAGGAAACAACACAAAGAAACAGGAAAAAAAAAAAGGAACTGAGAAAATAACATACTGCTGACAAAAATGCCTTAATGCAGCTTGAGTTTTCAAAATGACTCTAAAAGAAAAAGAAAATCACCTCTATAAGAATACTGTAAAGAGTTCTCAAACCAATGAAGCACATAATCACGTGTGGATATTATTTAAGGTACATTTAGTAAAAATATAACTTCAATGAAAGTGTAACACTAACATAAACCTTTAAGAAATCTTCAGAGAAAATACTGAGGTTGCATCTTCAGAGATCAGAAATTAGGTTTAGCATACAAAAAAGTCCTAAGGAAATAAAGAAACAACACATTAAACCTACAATTTATAGATATCTCAAATTAGAAAAATGTCACTGAGCCAGGACATAGATGTGAACAGGATAGAAAGAAAACGTGTGTGTGTGTGTGTGTGTGTGTGTGTGTGTGTGTGTGTGTGTAGTTTTAGTTGACAAAAGATGGGGCCTATTATCTGACTTTTTATAGGTGGGATGATAATTTCACACTATGGATAAGGAACAAAAGAATTAACACAATACCAGCAAGTTAACCCAAATGAGCCAGAATGGCATTACATTTAGTATTTAGTTCACTTACAAACAATGTATAATTTTAAAATAAGAAAATTTGTGACTGCCAACCTGGACAGTGAAGAAAGCCCATGAGCCCTTAGCTCTATACAAAGAACTACAGACAACCGAATAGAGTGGGAAATGGGAGAGGTTGTTCTCCCCGGAAAAAAATACACCAACTGGCTGTCCAGTGCCAAACTGTCAGCCCTGAAAACATACATACAAGTAACGTCAGAAGGACTCAAAAGGTTGTATTTAGGAACATAAACGTATATACAAATGCATACATGCATACAATGACAACTGATGAAAAGGAGGTCATGAATTTGAAAGAGAGCTGTGAAGGTTAATGGGAGGGCTTGGAGGGAAAAAAGAGAAGGGAGATATACTGCAATTAAAAGACAATCTCAAAAATAAACAAAAAAAGAAATTTTATTGCAAGGAAAGCTAATAGTAAAAATAAGAAACCACGAATTATTCCAGTGTGTATAGAAAGTGGCTGATATTACTCAAATCAGAATGTCTTCGCAAAGAGACTGAATGTGGTGTGGCCAGCTTTGGTCTGATTTCAACTTCACAACTAGGACAAACAGTAAGACTTGGTTCAGCTAAGTACAGTGTTATTTTTCCCACTAAAATTCATTTTAGAGCATCATTTTCCTCCAAGTTTGACAGTTCATAAACCTTCCATATTGTCAGTCAGCACCTGCCTGAGCCCAGATACTGTCTCACTGAAGAAGGGGCCTTCTAGGCCCACCTTTGTTTCATTTGTGATGGTAGGTTTATTCCCCTGTATGTTCCATGGAACAAAGCAAATCCCACCTAGTGAAAAGGTATTTCCCCTTTTCTTATTACTAGACATGTTTATTTGCAATGAAGCAATATCTGAGCTTTTACATTATTAAATCCTAAAAAGACTTTAGGATTTTTTTTTAATCTGAAACATGTAATAAAAGGGTGAGGCCAAGTTAATCTACGTAGAAAGTCTGAGAACAGCTATCCTGACTTGGCCAAACAAGTGTGGAGACTGCGGGCATGTGCCACTATTCCACTTGATGTATACAGTTCTTACAAAAAAGTCTCCAAACCCAGCAGTGACACTCAGACAATGAGCCGTAGCAACAGCATATCCTTTTACTGCATGTTGTTTCAAGTACTTTTAAGCAGAGGAATGGGGAAATTCTCTTCCAGCAGATTATTCTAGAAACAGGATAAACATATAGAGGTAAATATATTTGTAGACTGTTTTTGAGGTGAATTATAAAACTAGGAAGTAGTGCCCATGCCCACCCCTCACCCCCACTTACATGCTCCTAGCAGGTCTGAGTGGAAGTCAGAGGTTAACCATCAGGAGTAGGCTCGTTGTTCATTCTCTCTTGCTGAGGGAGGTCTCTTTTGCTATTTTTGTCTCATTGCATACCACTGGCTAACTGGCCTGTGAGCTTCCAGGCATTTTCCTTTTCCTACCTCCCATTTCATTGTAGGAATACTGGGAGTACAGATTTATGCTCAAGTGTCTGGATTTTTCCATAGACTTTAGGATAGAACCTAGGGATATGTTGTCTGGCTTGCCCACCCAGTGCCTTTACCCCAAGCAGCCATCGCACTGGCCCGCACTGGCCCTGATAAATCTTAAACCCATCTTTGGCTGGTATTTTTTTTTTGTGTGTGTGTTTTCGAGACAGGGTTTCTCTGTGTAGTTTTGGAGCCTGTCCTGGATCTCTCTCTGTAAACCAGGCTGGCCTCGAACTCACAGAGATCCTCCTGGCTCTGCCTCCCACATGCTGGGATTAAAGGCGTGTGCCACCACTGCCCGGCCTTGGCTGGTATTTTTAAATTTGGTGTATTTTACATTTTCATCTCAGTTTCTAGCTAAAGGTTCAATAAATTAAAAGGAACTAATACGTTTTCAAAGTCTTGGAAACAGTCTTTACCTGTTATTGCAGTCATGCTTTCAGTTAAAAAAAACTAGTTTCTGAGTTTCCTCTTATATTCACATCACTTAGATCTTTTCCTACTATTCCTATTAAGGCTTGACAAAATCATTGCTTAAATCACGATCTGCTAAGTAATTCAGAGGACCACCATTCTGCATTTAACATAAAATATAAATTACTGATGTTAAAAAATGTCAACCTTTCAGAAATAATATACAATACACTTAGAAAAGTACATGATAGTATAATATGTAATTTTAGTAGTTAAGAGAACCATCAATGTCCTGGTTTAAAAATGTGTTAATTATAAGGATAGCTATCACTGCCTCTTAACTCTAGGAAGAAATATACATTCTTCTGCATGTAAATTTACACATGGTCTCACACTATTTAATGTGAAGCTCTGAAAGAAACAAGAAAACTCTACTTGGTATGTAAAAAGGCAAAGTAGGAAGCAGGAAATTGTGTTTCACATTGCTTTATACAAACATCCCCTTTCTCTCTCTCTCTCTCTCTCTCTCTCTCTCTCTCTCTCTCTCTTTTTCAACAGATTTTTACAAATCTTGAATGATGAAAAAGTAAATAAAAAAAAACAGCAAAAATTAGTGAAGAGCATTCGGTAAGGTCTAATCACTGTGTACAAATGCCAGAACAACCACATCAGGGCAGTGAAGTGGTGTTTTACATGACTTCTCTTTCAGTCATGCTAAATTCAGAAACTTAAAAATCCAATCTGTATTCATATAAAAATACCAGAGGTCAAATGAATAGTTAAAACATTAGAAAGTCCTTTTTATGGATCAGTTATAAGCTTCAAATTTAAAAGAACTTTTAAGGATACATCATTCTAATTTTATATTTTTCATAAATCTTCACAATACATAAAATTCAGACATTCAATCTCCCATATTACTGAGTTCAATTAAATGTGCTTGTTTAATGTATTGTGGCAAGATACTCCTTGGGGAGACTGTTCCCAAAGAGGCACAAATGTCAAAACTACCTTACTTGAAAATAAATACATTGATATTTTGTTCTTATCAATCAGTTACAGAATTTTAAATTGCTCATTGCAAACAAAGGTATAAAATAAACATTTTAAAAACTACTTCTCCTACTCTGACATTTTATTACAAATGATCATCAAGAAATGCCAATTGTACTAGGTATGTAAAACATATGTGGTTCTGGAAACACTAGCTATAGAGAAAGGGGGCCAGCCAAAGAAACTAGAGCTAGTAAAAGAAACCCACCCGAGCCAGTGAAAGGAAACACGTTAGCCCTAAACCCAGAACCTAAGAAACATGCCCTGACCCTGAAACCAGTGCCAAAGAAACACACTTTGTCCCTAGCAGAGTCCGTGTAACAAATATGCCCTGGCCCTAAAATTAGAGGAAAGGCAAAAAAAGGACCAATGAAAGAGACACAGTTTGGCCTGAAATCAGAGCCATCCCTACACTTGACCAAAGAAAGAAACTAACCAATCCCTGAGCAGAAAATCTTCTCCCTGGTGAAACTCCACCCCTAAGAAGCCCTATATGAAAGCCTTACTGCCTGTTCAGTTGTTGGCTGTGCTTTCCCACCCTGGCAGAGACAACTACTCTCCTGGACTCTTCCTTCCCAAATAAATCTCTTTCTTAAAAGAGTCTTGGGTGAAGATGTTCATTGACTGGAGCAGAACAGAAGAACCTTGCTGAGACTTTCTCTTGGGGGGGGGGGGGGGGCTAAGCAAGGCTGAGCAGGAAAATTAACAACTTTTCGCCAGAGCCAGAGGAGATTGCTACATTTCTTCAAGGGTTTCCCCTTTAGCAGAGTGTAGCAAAAGAAGCAACTCCTGGGCCGGAGAGAAGCAGCAGAGGAGCTCTGCTGGGAAGGCCCCTCAAGTGGGGGAGAGCAGAGCAAAGCTCCACTGTACTGGCTCTCTAGGAGAGAAGCAGGATTGCTATATCCTGCGGGGGGGGACCATCCCCTACCGCACCCCAGCTCCTGGTATCAGCTGACTTCCGGACAAGTCAGGATACCTTCCCCTCCAGAGCTGAGCTGTCCTATTGTGGCTCCAGCCTCCAGAGCTGTCCTATTGCAGTTCCAGGTAGAGCCTGACTTCTCAGCAAGTCAGGATACCTTCCCCTCCAGAGCTGTAACACTCACATTAATGTAAGACATTTAGAAAAGATTTCTATGCATAAAAGTTCAGAATTTATTACTGTTATACACACTTAAACTGTGCTGTGTATAAGTGTAACACACGAGAAAGACAAATGAAGAGTCAATTAAAGAGAAGACACCATGCTTTGACAGCTCATCCTGTCTACAGTGTTTCTAAAAAAAGAATCTGAACAAGGATGAAATGACAGAAAAGTAACAGACGTAGTCACTGTACTTGTACCTCAATCTGCTGTGGGACCTATGAATAATATGACCTGAAAAAGCCACTTTGAAAGAAATATTTACATTCAATAAACAATGTCAGATCTCAACACAGTTGTTGAGATCTCTATCAAGGATGGCCTGGGAAGGACTGGACAATTCTTTTAAGAACACAATCCTAAGTCCAGTTTACATCATACATACAAGTGGGTGTACATAAATGTGTGTGCACATGTCGGGCCCAGAGGCAGAAAGATAGAGGCAGATGCCATCTATCTTTCCCTACCATGACCTGCTCATTAACTCTAGAACTCACTATTTTGGTTAGAACGTCTGGTCAGTAAGCTCTAGGAATCTGCCAGTCTCTGCCCCTCCCAGTGCTAGGGCTACAGATACAAGATGCCACACCAGACTTTTCTGTAAATTCTGGAGATCTGAGCTCACATCCTCATGCTTGACTGCACAGTATGAACTTTACCTGCTGAGCCATCTCTCCACCTGTATCTGTGATATTCTTATTGAAGAGACATCTCACAAAGAAAATATTAGAAAACTGTATTATATAAAATAAATGCCTTGTGTTTAATAAAAACAGATAACTATGAAAGTTAAGGAAATACTAAGGAATCGTCCATAACTAGCAACAAAGAAATATGAAAACTAAATTCAATATATGATCCTATCAGGACTATTCTGTAATAAAGGGTATTACTGAGATAGAAAATCTGAATGAAACTGAGGATCAGATGGGAATGCATCAATATAAGCTTTCTGATTTTTGTTGGTTATATTTGTAAATGTAGGACGACATGAAAGCACTGCAAGATTTAAGACAGAGGTGTGATCATATCTTCAGAAAGACTACTTTGTTAAAGGACATTTACTATTTAAATACAAACATGAAATGAATATACTAAATTATTCATCAATTGTAAAAACATTAATTAGGTTTGTCATTTAATTTTATGCACCTATTCATTAGTGCTAAAATTCTATAAAACACATACAATACCACACACATACACAAACCCTCACTACTAAATAACAATGTAAGTAAACCTAACAAAACAAAGTCAGTTGTGGTGAAATTGGTATTATAAAAAATAATTGTATTTTTATAAATGTTGTAATTTTATAGAGTCTAGAAATATTTTAAACTTTTTATGCACATTATAAAACACATTTAGACATGGAAATTAAAACAGAATGTTGTATAGAATTAAGTTAAATGTCACTTTGTTTCACCCTTCATTTGGAGGTCCCTAGTGAAAAGAACAATAAAAGAGAAATAAGTTTGGGAGAGCTCTTCAGATGGTTTTTAGAGCAGAAGGAACTGTAATGGAATGAGGCACTGAAGGCACAAAGTTAAGGTACCAGGAAGGAAGGCAACACTTAAAGCCTCAGAAGTGATTCACTATGTCAGATAAGGATGAGGAGGCTTCTGAATGATGCTGGGCATTTGGTTTAAATAAGTAAATGGAAGCAGAAATGCAGGGGAAACATAGATCAGAGGGAGGAAGAAAATATATAGCCTTTCTAGGCACACATATTAACTTACGATAGAAACTATCTTGTAAATGACCAAAGATGTTGAAGCTTAAGAAAAAAGCTTCAGAAGGCCTCTGTGTCAAGCCAGAATAAATCTTGACTACTCAAGAATACTTGATTTGACAACATGATAGTTATTCTGCACTGATTCAATTTATCAAAAAAGGATGACTGTCATACTACAATAAGCATTTACTTTCATGATCTTTATATAAAATAATAATACTGGTAACACACAGCTGATCGGAATGTTCTCATTCAAATACATCCAGCTCTTCTGTAAAATGAGTACAAAGACCAAGAATCTAGCTATTCATTCACTCACTGTAAAGAAAGAAACAAACAAACAAACTATAAACTGCCATAATTTAAGGGTAAAATATTGATACTTTGAAAAAATTCAGAGTTTATTTTAGAAGCTAAACTGTTAAACTTATTTGATATTTATTCTTTATACTTAGCTAAAATAAGTTTAGATTATTAAAATTAGATTTTTTAATGATAGGATTCTACAAAACAACTCTAATATATTTATTTTATCTTCGAGAGAGGATAAAATAGAATTCTATTGTTAAGCCCTTTGTCTAACAATATTTTTTCCCTGCTATGGCCTCAAAGTAGTAAAATAGCAGTGACATTATTCTACTATAACATTATTTAATATGCTACAGTAATACAGAGTACATACGAAACAGCTAAATACTCTATAGAAGAAATTTATGTCATTTAATATAGTTTTTTTCTTCATTTTTAAAATTAGAAAGTATATGTTATAATATAGAAAAGTTGTCAAGAGAAAGAACCCAGCCATTGTTCTTTAAGACTTTTACCCTTACCTTAGAAGACGAAGAGTCACATTCCTGACATATCCATCCATAGCCTGTTTGTTTAGGAGATTTTTTCAAAGGAGGATCTAAACAGCCAAAATGGTAGCACAGTCTGCATTCATCACATCTGTAGGGTAAGCAGATTCACAGTGTATCTAAATAATCAAAGTATTTATTTCAAAAACAAAAGGACAAAGTGTTAACACATTACTACTTTAACACCTAATTCTACACTTTGCTCAGGAGATTCTGAAATTAATGTTTATAATAAAGGTGATCTAAATCTGAAGTAAATATTGTAGAGGAACATGGAACAGTCATAAAATTTGCAGGGTAACTGTCATTCAGAACATTCTGATAATAAAAATGTTAAGCATATATGAATGAATATGTGCAAAAATCTAGCAATCAAAAATTCAATTTTGAATTAATAGAATTAATCATTTGTCCAGTAGACTGTTTACAGAAGTCTAAGCTATAATTATTGCCATACAAATTATACTTCATTTCTGTATTTTTCCAAGTTAAAGTATACTGTAAGTGAGCTTTCTAACATTTACAGGATGCTAACACAACCTGCAGCAAATACAATCTTTGTATGTTAAACAACAGAATATTTAAATGTACAAGAGCCCATCTCAAGGACTGACTATTACTGGTTTTTATCAAGTTCTCTCAGCGCACTTGGTGTCTCAAGTACTTCCAAGGATATTCACATTTGGCATGTTTTGACAGTGTCTTGCCTCAGATGATGTACATAATCTAAGAAAACTACCATACCTATTCTTCGTTTCAGACAATCTCATCCTGCTGACAATGAAGAAAAATCTGTATTATTTCAGTGTTTTTAAAAAGAATTTTGCATCAACTGGAATAATAAGACCAACATGTAACCACCAATATCAAATTGTATACATTTTACAGAAGGGTTAGATTCCTGACTTTCTTTGTGCTTCAAATTAAAAAGAAATAATTTTTTTTTAAACCAATTGATTCTCTTTATTACTCATTTCTCACGGGCTCTGAGTGTCAAGTCAATTAATTTACAAGCAAAACACCAAGGAAGCAATTTATTAAGCAGACTGCTTGAATACAATACAAAATTCCTATTTAATAAGCATTGGGAAAATACAGAAAGGAGTTAATCTTATGCATATGCCACAGAAAGAAAAAAAACTAACTTTAGGAAATGATCACAATAAAGGAAACAATAACCTATATTTTAAGTAAAAATTTCTTACCATGTTACAAAAACCTAGCCTCTCAAGAGCCAAGTTATCCAGGTACAAAACAGTGTGAGACAGTTACCTGCCATCGCTTATCCATTATTTCTCTACAACTCATTTCTTATCAATGAAATAGTAAATGAACTTTTCTCAGACCTTTGAGACTCAAGAAATTAACCATAATTATACATTTACTGTAATTCCAGTTACAAGAGTGAATAAAATAAAACAGAACTAATAAATGCTATATATTTTACCATTGGTTAAAATAAAAGCATCCAAAATATACTAAAAAATAGAATGTTCAAATACTGTTGCTCTGGCATTTAAAAATAAGATTATATAGCTAATTTCAAATGTAAAATAAGAATACCATATAGTAAGCCCATACAATTCAGGGTCTTCCTTTCTCAATTGAACTAATTTATATTTCAGTGGCTAAAATTTCCATTACACTAAATATTGGGGTACAGAAACCTTTGAAGTATGACTTTTTTAAGCTGATGAGAAGGTCCAAAGTCATAGATAGGAAAGGAACACTGCTTCAAGTACAAGGTCTAATATGTCACTAATCCTTGATGGCAAACTTATAAAGAGTACCATTATTTGGTTTATACCATAATTTGGGATACATAAAACGCCATTTCTCTTCTCTGCTACACTGGGATCATCAGTCCTGACTGCAGTTGGTACTACATGTCTGTGTCAAGTCTCTGTAGTTAAAATACCATTTACCTACTGTTTTGTCTGATTTCTTATATTCAATTTTTCAAGTTTTTTGGGATTATTACTTGCTTAAAAACTACCAGCATTGCCTCCTAATATTATCAGTATATTTTTACAACAATAATTTTATCTAACAATATTTTTATTATCTAACAATAATTTTAACAATTTTCTTAAAGGAACTTCTGTATGCAGAATTTAGACCATCAAAACTATTGAGCTTGTGAAAACTGACAATGTTTGAAATGAGGCATCTAAAAATATATTTAAACAATTTAAATGATCCAATACCTGTTCTGGTATTGGTAGCTCTTTCAGAAGATGCTGTGAAGCATTTGCTCTTTTGAGATGACCTAATTCTTCCTGACACCTTCATCAGGGTACATTTCAGGACGTCTTTCTCACGATGGTGGACAACTGGGGGTGTTAGGATAGTTCTCTAAGGTCCTTGCTTACTCACCAGGAAGTAAAAGCTGCAACTCCAAGTTTAAATAGCATAAAGCGGTGGTCTCTACCCTTAGGAACCACCAAAATCCATGAGACAGAAAGAGAAACACAGAGAGAAACACCCCATTTGAAATTAATAGGTTTGCCAAGTAAATAATAAATATAAGATATCCAAAGGAATTTTACAAGTTATTTTCATGTAGAAAAAAATTCATTAATTCTGTTAAACTGAAAGAAATCACAATTTTAGGTACTGGTTACAATTATCATCTAAACAGCAGAGGTTAAATCTAGCAGAACTTGCAAGAATTTGTGTTAACTAAAGGGCCATTGATGAATTTCAGAGATATCATTAAAATCCTCAGAACACAGAATATAGAAGATTAAAATAATAGACCATAATACACATGCATACACACCAGTGTAAAATTTTTATCAAAATTTAGCAACTAGCAAATTTTGGCTACATAGAAAATTCAAGTATTCTTAAAACTCAAAAAGTAAGTCTATAGTGGCTATATTCTGAAAACTACAAGAGTAAAACCAGTTACTGATCAATTTTAATTAGTTTCTAGTTTTAATAAGTACTTGAACACATTTTAATTCCAACAATACAATAACACATACTTAATTTGTCAAAATAAAGTGAATAAAAACAAGTTTTCAAAGGAAGTCAATGACCCACAAAAGTATTGTGATATAACACAACATACTTTATTAAACAAAACAAATGTGTATGTAATAAAAACATTATTATACCAATAGCACATTATAATAAAAAAGAAGGCAATACCTTAAACATGAAAAGAGAATATAAAACTAGCATATGAATAATGTGTCTTTAAATAAAATGTAAACCCAATGTTTAAAGTATGTTTAAAATATCTAATAAATACTGTGCACATTGGACTACAGAGTATCCTAACATTTACAGCTTAATGAAATTAAACAAACCCAATTTATAATGTAAAACAAAACCTGACTAATTATGCACCTATTAAGTACAACTTCCTACATACTACATTCATATTTGATACAGATACAAGTGACAGAGAAGTTCTATATGGTCTATACACATTGATTTAGCAAAACATAGAGACTAAATAAATAAGCACAGCTCTATTTGTATTAAAATACTTACTTAGGATTATGATTAAGTATAGCACCCTAGACAAAGCAGAGAAAATGATTGATTTCCATAAGTGCTATGATCTACACAAGCATTAAATTGGGTGTTGAGTGACTATTGACAATGTTGAAACAAGCAAAAATATGTAACTGATTTATTTTTCTCTTGTGCCTAAAGGTAAGCTAATCAAGTGGTTCTCAACTCCTTTTGGGAGTCAAATGACTCTCTAACAGGGGTCGCCTAAGAACATTGGAAAACACAGATATTTACATTATGATTCATAACAGTAGCAAAATTACAGTTATGAAGTAGCAACAAATATAATTTTATGGTTGGGGGTCACCACAACATGAGGAACTGTATTAAATGGTCACAGCATTAGGAAGGTTGAGAAACACTGCTTTAAATGATTTAACTTTCTTAATTTCCAATTAATAAGTTCATTTGGGGCATACACTAAGTAACTACTTAAAAAAACACTAGAAGATGAAATAAGTGAGTACACCTCCTAAGCAAGTAGTTTATGACTACATGATAAACTGGCCTTTAGAAAGAAACAAAATCTGTGGCTCAGACTTTAAAAGGGATGTACTGTTTCAGGATCACATTGGTGTTGACAATTGTGGATATTCTGCTACCTTAATGGAACACAGTACTCACTCAGACTTCCCTCCCAGTCTATGCAATGCTGGATAAAGAACTGTCTCTGAAACTACATCACATTACATTTTTCACTTAGAAACAAGAGCATCAAGAGAACAGATTGGGGGTGCGGTGGGGTTCTGACTGTCCCATCAATTAGTCTTGAATATTAACACTGCTTAAATAAAACCTTACTAGCAATTCAAACACAAATTTAGCAACTACAGTGATAGGTTATTTCAGTGAACAGTGACCAATCCTTTCAATTAAATGTCTTAACAAATAGAATAAATATATACTGAGTCCCCTTAAAAATTTTCAATAATATGAACTGTCACAATACTCTTACATTCTATCAATGGTATGATACTTATAACTAAGATATTTTATTTCTTATAACATTTAACAATTTTAGTGCAAGCCATCTACATGAGCATTTTCTATACAAATTAATTAGAAACTGTGTTTTAAATCATATCTCACAAATTTCAGACCAATGTGGAACACGTGAACCTATTTCATTAATGCTACTGGGGATGTCTCTCACCAGCAACAGTGAACGAGTGGGTGGAGGACAGTCTACAATTTTCCATTACAGGTGACTATAGACTGAAACACTATTTGGGAAAAGTGAAATCCAAGTCCGTTTAAAGAGTGGATTCAATTCATTATCTACATCTGCAACAGCCAGCTTGCAACTTTAAAAGTAAAATGAAAAACAACAAAACAAAACAAAAAACAGAACACAAAACAAGGCAATTCATACGAAAATACACAATAAGATCAAGTATCTCTTCACAGCATGAGAGAATGATTAGACATTTCCATACCTGAAACACGTCTACTTTGTTCTTTAATAAACTGATCTCCATCTGCTCATGCCCTTGGACATTTTTTAGCACTACAACCTGCTGTGTTCAAGCTCCACATAACTTTGCATTTCCTTGTTCATAATTAACTAATTATACTCCAATCAATAGTGTAGATCCTGATTTTACAATGTAAATCAGGTAAATGAGATAATGGCTAGGGGGTCAATCTCATTTTATTTACCAAGCCCAGCATGAACATTCAATTTCATTACATCTTATGTACCTGAACAGCAGTCAATCTTACTGGCAGGCCTACAGAACACCTTAGGGTGATCGCTACCGGAAATAAGCCTACTTTTTTTTTTTTTTTTTAAATAAAAACTCACTTGTAAAACCTGTCTCCGTTCACAATCCTTACTGTTATCTAAACTTACAAGGCGATGGCTCAGGCAGCTATGGATAAATTCCCCTTCATCTATCTTGTCATCTGTCTATCTGCCTATGTGTCCTATTAAGTCTCTTCAACAGGTTTCACTAGTCAAAAATCATTTCAGAAATGAAAAAATATTTTGAAAACTGTTAATGTTCTAATCTATTGCAGCATCCTTCTGAATTCTTAAACAGATCTTGGTAAAATATTTCCATACTGTGAGTCAAGTAAAACATACTGATGAGGATGTATGTAAGAATGTTTAAAGTATGTAACTTTGAATGCTTAAAAAGTGTTTCCCTAAGAAATAAGATATACCAACAGGGAAGTAGGGCAACTAAAATGAATATTATTTGTCAGAAATCTATTTTTATGCCACATATAATATTGGATAAACATTCAGGAAACAAAGTACAGTGATACATAAGTGATGCATAAATATCTAAATTTAAAACACAATACAGGCTAAAGCTAAACATTATTTTCATATGATACATAATCCTAACTCTTAAAAAACAAAACAAAACAAAACAAAACCCAAGAAACACAAAGACCAGGACATTTTGGGCAAGCAGTGTTGCTCTATTTGTGAAATAAATATTTAAATGAGTTTTTAAAAATGAAGGAATTTGTACGTTGTATGTTTCAGAAGAAATTACTTTTCTACAAACCCTCTGTCCAGAAACAAGTATTTTGAGAAATCTGAGCCCCTTAAAGACATCAACATTCATTATTAATCAACACTGAATATATTATTTTAAACAAATAACTATACACAATTGTTCTCAAAGTAATCCTGACTTAGTAATCCCTGATCAGCTAAATCAACATTATTTTGAACCTGTTACAAATTCAGATTGTTTCATCTTATCACAAATCTACAGAATTAAAAACTCCAGAAAGACAGGGAGAGAAATGTGGTGGAACAGGAGGACAAGAAGATGATAGCCAGTCAAGTCTCAACAAATTCTTCCTGTGACTCTGATGCATCACTACCATATCATCCACTGGGTATTTTTTCAGAGACATTTAATTCCCTTCCCAATATTGTGTAACATGGGGTGTGTGTGTGTGTGTGTGTGTGTGTGTGTGTGTGTGTGTGTGTGTGTTGGCTTGCCATCCTGCTTCAGAATTGTCCACCATGGCTTTTGAGCTAGGATCTCTCATTCGCCTGGTACTTGCCCAATCTGTATGGTGGCTGGCCAATAAATCACAGAGACCCTTCTGTCTCTGGCCCCAGTACTCACTGGAATTACAAGTCTGACCCAGTATACCCAGCTGTTCACATGAGTACTGGTCCTCATGCTTGTATGCACTTTACCAATTAAGCACTCTCCCAGCTCCTTCCTGATATTTTAATTTTCTTTCATTTCTGTTTCTGTGGCATATAACTGTCAAATACCTGAGCTGTCATTAGCCTTTACACATATATGTAAGATATAAATCATTCTGAAATATTTGCTTAGATAAACATTAATTTTGCCTTTTAATAGCAATGGACCAGTAATGAGCAAAAGTTAATTTTCTACTGTTATTTAGAAGATTATTAGGAGAAAATATTTCATTTTTTTCTCTTCAGAAGATGGAGACTTTTAAGAAACTATCATTTAGGAACTGTGCAACTTATACCAGTAATGTGTGAAAAACATGTAACATGGGTTGTTTACCAAACTTGGAAGAGCATAATCTAGCACTGAAAACTAAAACATGAAGAATGGTAATTGGCCTTTTCTAATGATAACCACTGTGAAAGGGCTTTTGGTTAACAGTGCCATTACAACCACACTACCCATGATTTCTCAGAACTAAAACAAAAACGCAGAGGAAGGAAAAAGAAACCCTAATTAAAAAAAAATCCACTACTGTTTTCTTACCTTATGCTAAAAGAAAGTTGGCCTAAGGCATGGTTCATTTGAAAAATGCTAATCTGCTACTGTCATTTTTCATAAAATTTGTTGGTGTTTGCCAACTTTTCCATAAATTAAGTAATAATAGTTGGTTCTTCTTTATACCTAAAGAAAGCATATTGCTTTTCCTAAGGACTATGGATATTTTCTCCAGTGCTATAATATCTACCAATAAATTAACAGCATCTTTATACATTATTTCCTACATGTTTAATTTTACTAAACATTTTATCCAGTCATATGGTTCCTATAACTACAGATTACTAGAGACACCAACTTTACAATTACACACACATTGGCTATCTACAGCATTGCCTATTCTATTTCTACAGTTTATTCCAAATGCCCATATACCTGGAAAAATCCAAATTCACAATGATAAACAATGGAATTCCAAGATACAATTTGACAATTTACATGTGTATGTGCATTTCAATTTCAGCAGTCTCTTCTAAATCAGTTCAAGATAAATGGTGCAATATTCAAAGTATTTCTGCCGTTGACTTAAAACTGGACCAGTAAAGCATGAAGATCAAATGTAAACTCTGTAAACCTCTGGGAAGACACAGGTGCTGGTGAAGATCTTTCAGCAGGCAGGTTGTATACTTAACAAGCTCTGTATCTCCCTCATTTCATAGCTTCACATTTAAGTTCAAAAAAGTAAAATCATATGGAACACACAGAGTTCGTATTAAATGAAACAGTAAGGAATGAATTTGGGTATTTCTGAAAAAAGTACCTACAGACTAATACAGATAGTACGTTTATTCTCGAGCTTAAATTCTAGTTATCAAATGTCCATGCTAATATCAAGTGCTTTCATACTACTCAAAACCAGAAAGCTGTAATCTTTACCAGTCTTTCACTTTTGCTGAATATCACAAATAGAAATTAAATTTGAGTCTAGAGTTGTTCTCATTGAAGAATTTCTGTTCATGTGTGAATACATGTAGTAAATAAGTTGATACAGACTTGCAGATCAGTGGCAAGCATTGTCCTTTTACAAACAAATAACGGAGGTAATTGTTCAACAACAGGGAAGCACAGAGCATGTAAGTCCCACTGGCTTCCTTTAGTCTTCATTCAGTCCAAATACTGTATTGTCTCGGGCCAAAGGAGCAAGAGGGAAAGACATTTACCCACTAAAACAATTCTGACAAGACAATACCCACTGTTGTTTTTAATAATGCATACACCAAGTGTTTCTGAGTATTGTAACAAAAAAAATAAGAGAAGGGGAGAAAGAAGAAAATAGAAAGAAAAAAGGAAAAAAAAATCCACGGGCAAATTAACTGCCTTGTCTACCCATATAACAGACCAATCAATTACATTCTATCCAAACCTGACAAGCAAAAGCACTTTTTGAAGTGATAAGCTTATGGGAAGGACAAGATAGCTGTTCTCCTTTAGTTTATATGCTCTATTGAGAGTTTTATCCACATTTTAAAATCACACTTATAAAAGAGGTTTCCAGGACTGCCTCCGAGGATGAGCTGTGGCAGAGTTGGGTCTCATGAAGGGTATCTACACAGTAAAGTGATAAGAAAAGAGCATTAACATTTAAAGATCATAGCAGCTCTGTACTATGCCTTATGAAACATACTAATAATACCACAGTAGATTCAAATAACAAAGAGATAGAAATCCTCACCCTAAATGTCATGGTCTTGGGCAGGTTCTCACTTATTACAAGTGAATATTTTAGCTTTTGAACACTGAGTTGCCTCCTCTTGTATTATTGGTAATAGTTTCGATTATCAAAATCAATATATTTTATGAGAAAATGGCTTGAATATAAAGGAAATGTATTTGATCAATTATTATTTGAAAAATTACTGAGAATGCCAATTTTACAATGCCTGAGGAAACATGCAATATCTGTCTATACTGGCTTCCTTTGAAAAAGACTGTATTAGAAATGCATGGCTAACATTATTTGCAAACTTTGTGTCTTGATTTTGAGAGGAAAAATCTTAAGGGCTTAGAGGGTATAAGTAACTTTTTTTTTAACTATGGTAGAAACCAAAGTTCACCATTTCTTTCACATATTTAGAACTGTAGAGATGACACAAAATTGCTAAATAGTCACACATCATTAAAAAAGTTCATTTTTTAAAGTATTAGAAAGATGTGTTTAATGCTTCTAAGTTCCACTGAGAAAAAAGAAAGTGAAAAGAGGCACACAGAGAAATAAAGCAGTACTGAGGAGAGCTACCATGCCAAACTCACCAGAGACAAAGAAAGTGAAAACAAAACTTTTTCTACAAAGAAAAGACAATCATGTGAAACAATGCTAAGAGAAATGCTGTACTTATCAACATGAGAAGTGACAGCAAGAGCTGGACTCTGAACTCCTGTGCTAAAATTTTCAGTACTTTGGTCTCTATGTGAAGAGCTTTTAGCACACTGGGAATCTGATGTTTACTTTGAACATTAAGCAGTACTAGGAAAACATATTCTAGAGGAAGTAACCTTTTATAATGCAAGCACATCTCAGTCTCAATTATGAAAAAAATAATGACGACTAACAGGTAGTGAAAAGAATTCATAATTACTTGTCCTTTGAATATGGATACACAATTTATCAAGGAAATCCATTTAAACTCCAACTCAATCCAAGTTGGATTTTAACTGTGGGAAAACCAAGTAGTTACTCCTAATATTCCCTTTCATATTAAATTTCATCTAATATTTTAAATCTAAATGCTAGAGTAAGCAGCATAACTTGTCTTCAGCTCTACCATGTCAAGATAAAAGACTGTATTATTTTAAATCAAAGCTCATGTTTTAACCTAGCAATTACTTTATTTGTATTCAGTAAGCTTTCTTTGAAATTAATATAGAAAAAATAGTTTCAAAGAGTTTCGCTCACGGATGAGCCAGAAACTATAAACATGTTCTGCAGCTTTTATTAGCTGTGTTGGTGTAAGAAGTACCTACTCCGTCTGACTAAGCCACATACATTCAATTGGTGCAGTGTGGTGAGGTAGGATGCCTGATGCCAAATGCAAGGGCTTGATAGTTAAAATGGCTTATATTCAATACTCACTTCAATCACACTCTACGTTTGTGATCTTAGGCAAGTGATTTTCCAGTTCCCCACTCACAGAATAAAATTAGCTTGTCTCCTATCTGTATTATAGAGATGGTTGCTGTGGGGATTATAGAGATCAATACGCAAAATCCTAGCAACATGACAGGAATACAATGAGTGGGAACTGGTATGAAAGCCAGCAGACCTGTCAAACACTACAAACTGTTTTATAGTAGAAAAGAAATTTTAATATTAACAATTCATACAACGTACTTTTAACATACACTTAACTCAATTTTACATTGTTTGCTGCTTCTACACCACAGGTCACTCATATCTAAAAGATATGCACATCTCACAGGTCTTACCAGAACTGATGGGCACTGTACATGTAGAGAACAGAGTCTGGGACGGAGAACCTCATATGAGAATTATTATAATTTCCAGGCCAAAGGTATCTGGAAGTGACATTCCTTTGTACCTGTTATAATACATCATTTCCTAGGTACCACAATTCACCACCGACCCCCAAGTCTGTACCACACTGTCTGTCTCATTCCCTTTACCTCCTCCACCATTAATATGACCAAACTCACAAAGCCAATATAAAGTAAAACTCCTGCTATACGAATGCCATAAAGTAAGTTATTCATTTTCTATAACAAAATGAGGTCAATAAACCCAAGAAAACAATGTAGTTGGGTTCTAACACTAAGGCAGATACTATTTGTTTTGTGGTTCTAAGGACTGAGAGTTTTAAGGGAAGACATGGGGGCTCACTTGGAAAGAAACTGTCCATTGCTGATGAGAGCTGTTTTACACAACAAGAAGTTTGAATATCTGTCTCTAACAGGACTTTGTTTTCTGATGCTTAGTCAATGCTGGGAGATAATACAAGTCCTAAATGAATGGCGAGGTTATACACTTCCAAATTCTTTTCAGACCTGGATATTATTTCTTTTTGGAATCTCTGTATTATAAATGTTACAAATTTTGAAAGGAAAAATGAAGGTTAAAGCTTTCATTTTTACAGATGAGAAAATGACTAAAAGTAACTTAATTCAAGGTCATTCATCTTGCCAGTAACGGAACTGATTCGATTCCAGTCTGCATGTTTGGATATGTACCTGTGTGTGTGTGTGTGTGTGTGTGTGTGTATGTATGTGTGCACAGAAATACAGATGGGTAAGTGTGTGCTTGTGTATGGAGGCTATAGGCTGAAATCAGGTGTCGTCCTCAATTACTCTCCAATGTACTATAGCTGTTATTTATTTTCTTGAGATGGAGTTTTTCATTTGTTCACTGATTCATACAGGCTGGCTGGTCAGTAAGCACCAGCTGGGATCCTGTTTCTGCCTTCTGGTGCTGGGATTACAGACATATACCACCATATTAACTTGTGTATGGGAACTAAGGATTGGAACTCAGGTTCCCATCCTTACATATGAAGCATTTTACTGACAGATCTCTCTCCAGCCCTAAGGAAAACCATTCTTGCTACATGATTAATATAACCATTGATGTATGTAATAAATAATATTTGTCTAAGTTAACAATATAAACATACTACAATGGAAAATAAGTTTAAAATTCAAAATTAATTGTAACATTTCACTGTTAAATGTGCCTGAAACCAGTGTTTTTTCCTATTTTCAATTTAATATCCCAGAAACAACATATTTCACTATGTAAAGCTTCTGTGAGTTTATGTGTCTGCTTTACAGTCATTTTATACAATCATAAAGAATTAAGTATAAATACTGGTAAATTAAAAATACGAGTCACACAAATTTACTTCAAGGTTTAGTTTTCCTGTTTATTTTAAATCTATACAGGAATTATTAAAATGACAAGAATACACTACAAAATTTAGTAATATTGTAAATATTACATGTGAGGGAGTAGGTTAGTCCCTGTACATGTCTTAACAATATCACCAAATCAACCCAATTGGAACATTAGAGGGGAAAGGCATGGTAAGTGAACATTTTGTTTTTACCCCCAAATTTTTTGAGACCTTAATAGGAAAAATGCAGTGGCAGCTGGGCTGCTTTCCTATCCAACTCTGAATGTTTGGAAACTAAATATCCCTTTCCCAGTCTTTACTAACATAAACATATCCTTTACAAATTACTTTTAAATGTAAGAATTCCTTTAGGGAATTCCACTGACTTTCTAATTCCTTCTTCAGAATCTAGTCTTTTCATGATGTATCACTAAGCATAACTTTAATTCTAAAGACGGTGACTTTAAATCACCAAGCATTACTTTTTATAAAGCAAGGTAGGTCAAAAGCAACAAGGAAAAATTCCTAGTGGAAGGGATGTTGAAAAAATTAAGAACAGCAATTAAAAGAAGCCAGTATTAAACTTTGCACTCTTCTGTGCTGTAAGCTTTCTTTTGTTCTAACTGTCCACTAAACATTCAAGGCAGCTTAGGAATAAAGACAGAAAGTACAGTGAAGAACTGCTGGTCTAGTGAGTAGAACAAAGGAGAGCATGTGACCTGCACAGCAGCTAAGACACTGGGAAATTTCCTCAATGATATCAATACAAGAACTCAAATACTGGATATTTTATTGGGCAAAAGACAGACCCAGAGGTTACAGGAAATGGTATAACAGGCACAGACTAGCAGTAAGGATGAACATATTCGCTATACTGACTTCCAACACTGATCATCAATGAATGACAGCTCCCCTCCCCCACCACCTCTGTCAGCCATTGTTGTCAGCTGTTTATTGATCTTGGCTATTTTGACTGGAGTAAGAGGAAATATCGAAGTAGTTTTAATTTGCTTTTTCCTGATTACCAAGTATGTTCAACATTTTCTGAGATGTTTTAGCCACTTTTATTTCTTTTTTTTGAGAACTGTCTATTCAAATCCAGAGCTCACTTTTTAGTTGGGTCATCTGTTTGCTGTAATCTTTGTTTTCGTTTCTCTTTTCCTTTTTTTCTTTTCCCCTCCCCTCCCCTCCTCTCCTTTTCTTTCTTTCCTTCCTTCCTCCCTCCCTCTCTCCCTCCCTTCCTTTCTTCCTTTCTTTCTTTATGTATTCTGAATCAGATGTGCAGCTGGAAAAAATTCGTGCCCACTCTGTGGACTTTTTCTTCACTGGTTTCTTTTGTTGTACAGACACTCTTCAGATTTCTGAGGTGCCATTTGTGAACTGTTGGTCTTACTTCTGGAGTGAATGGGATTCCCTTTCCTACACACCTATATTTTATAGGGTACTGCTTATGTTTTCTTCTACCATTTCTGGACTTCCGGTTTCACAGAAGGCCTTTGATTCATTTGGCGTTTATTACGAAACAGGATGCTAGCCAGATACAGGTCTAACTCTATTCATCTATATATGGACATCCAGTTTTGCCAGCATCATTTGGTCAAGATGTTCTTTTCTCCAGTGTGCAACTAATGTTCTTTTCTCCAGTGTGCAACTACTATGGAAATCAGTGTAGAGAATTCTCTGAAAGATGAAGTAGATCTGATCTACCCTGTGAGTCACATACAGCACTCCTTGGTACATGTTCAAAGAACTTACCATCCTACTTCACAGATCCCTACTGTAGCCATGTTCATTGTTATTTTATTCACAATATCAAAGAAATGGGAACAAACTGAATGACCTTCAACTAATAAATGGATAATGAAAATATGACACATATATACAATGGAATTCCACTTACCTATAAAGAAAAATGCAATCATGAAAATAGCAGATAAATAGACGGAGCTAGAAAAAGTTATACCGAGTGAGGTAACACAGACCCTGAAAGACAAATGCCATATATTCTCTCTTATGTGTAGATCCTTGACCCCAATCTTTAGATATACATATAGAAGTTGTAACAACTGCAGAATTCAGGAAAATTATAAAGGACCTCTGGGGTGGGTACAATAGTACTAGAAAGGTACACAGTAGGACACAGTGCTATGAGAGGGAAATGGCAAAAACTGGAGCAGCAGACTTCAGCTCAGGAGCGGGAAGGTATGGCAGCAGCAAGAAGAGAGAGAAGGAGGAGAGCTATCACTAAAAATGGTGGAAAGAGACATAGGGAATCTATTGTTTTATAGTTATTTAAAATACATTAGATATGAATATATACAAGGTTATGAGTATATATACATATACAGCTTAAAAGAATTGGCAATGCACGCAGTGAGTTTAAAAAAACTAATTCTTCAAATTCTAGTAACACACAGATGTATGTATGTGCATATATATTGTGTATACATAAATGTATATATACACACACATATATATTGCATTTTTGTTAGTTTGAACAAAACCTTAAAACATGTTTCTACTCACAGCTTTTAAAGTGTTTATCAGCTGTAGTTATTTCCAGGTGGAAGTTTTAGGGTCACCGCAACAAATAAAGGCAATTTATACCAGGCCCTTAGCCAACACCAAATTAAATGGAGAGAAACTCAAAGCAATTCACTAAAATCAGGAATAAGACAAGGCTGCACACTCTCCCCATATCTATTCAATACAGTACTTGAACTCTTAGCTAAAGCAATAGACAACTGAAAGAGATCACGGGGAAAGAAAGAAGTTTAAGTTTTGGTATTTGCAGATGATCTTACAGTATACATAAGTGACCAGAAAACTTCCATCTGGAAATTCCTACAGCTGATAAACACTTTCAGCAAAGTAGCTGGATATAAAATTAACCCACAAAAATCAGTAGCCCTCCTATATACAGATGGCAAATGGACTGAAAAAAAAATTGGGGAAATAACAATTTTCACAATAGCCTCAAATAATATACAATACCTTGTGGTAACTCTAACCAAGCAAGTAAAATACTTGTATGATAAAAAGAGTAAGACAGTGAAGAAAAAATATGAAGGAGAGAGCAAAAGATGGAAAGATCTCCCATGCTCAAGCATCAGCAGGGTTGGTATAGTAAAAATGGCCATCCTAACAAAACCAATCTACACCTTTAATACAATCTCCATCAAAATTCCAACACAATTCTTTACAGATCTTGAAAAGACCATCTTCAGCTTTATATGGAGACACACACACACACACACACACAAAACTAGGCTAGCTAAAAAAAAAAGATCTTGAATAATAAAAGAACTGTTGGAGGTTGTGGGATGACTCATCCCTAACAGGCTTGAGTGCCAGCTGGCCCAAACAAGTAGAAAAGATACTTTCCAAGAGCCAACCTGGGTCTGCCTAGGGGCCTTAGCAACAGCCGCTGAAATATAATCTGGAGAGGACCCACACCAATGAGAGGCAGCCATGTCACACCAGCAGATACATATTCATCAGACCACCCCCCTCCCCCCGGGGTGGGATGGAGGGTATATAAGGCTTGCCTCTTCCAAAATAAACTGAGCTTGTTGCTTCAACATTCTCCCAGAGTCTGTGCGCCTACTTGGCCCCCTCCCTCAAAGGGAACAACAGCACAAGACCCTGCTACAGGAGGTATCACCATTCTGAATTTCAAATTGTACTATGGAGTTATAGTAATAAAAACATCATGGTATTGGCACAAAAATAGACACATTGTTCAAGAGAATTGAAATAAAGACCCAGACATAAACCTACACACCTATAGACACCTGATTTTTGTCAGAAATATACACTGGAAAAATGATAGCATCTTTAAAACATAGTGCTTGTCAAACTAGATGGCTTTCGTGTGGAAGAATTCAAATAGATCCATACTATCACCCTGAACAAAACTTAACTCCAATGGATCAAAGACCTCAACATAAAACCAGATACACTGAACCGGATAGAAAAGAAAGTGGGGAGTAGCACTGTACTCACTGGCTTAGGAAAAGACTTTCTGAACAGTACACTCTTACCATAGGTACTAAGATCAACAATTGCTAAATAGACCTCATAAACCTGGAAAGCTTCTGCATGGCAAAAGACACCTTCATTTGTTCAAAGAGGCAGCTTACAGAATGGGAAGATTTTTTTTTTTTTTACCAATTACACATCCAATAAAAAGTTAAAATCCAAAATATATACAGAACTCAAGGGCCCTCACAAGAAACACCAAGAGAAACTAACAAATTCAAGAAGCGTCCACACCTTCTATATTGATATTGACTACCACGGCCTTTATTATCAGTGACTACTATGAAATGTATTTTCATCTATCTTCCAAAGTCTTTTTAATGGTAATGGGTGCCTGATGCTTCTACTTTGAGGAAAAATAGACCTGATTTTTTTGTTTGTTTGTTTTGTTTTTTCTAGTGTGCACAGGTATTTCATGAGGTACACTGCTTCAAGCTTTGGGCAGAACACAGCAACTCTGTTATGTTCTAGGAGCTTGAATTGGCTGCTGCAATAATTCTATTAACATAGGACAGACTTGATAAGTGAACCTTTACCTATTAATTTTTTAAATACATGGAGTCTTACACAGTTACTTAAAAATGATTCGAGCTGAGGTTTTGTAGAAAGTATGATGACCAATAAGCAACCCTGTATGTACTGGTTTCAGAAAAGCAAACCATCATTTTTAGAATTTATTATCTCTTCTTAAGACAGTACCTTATTAAAACAAGGTTACACAAATTCATTATTATATTTACATTTATCCTTGACAACTGTATCCTGTTATTTAACCAAAGTTTGTTTTATTGTACCCATACTTTAGTTCTTTGGTAAAAGAAAGAAAAAGATTTATGAAAACATTTAAAGTGCAATGACCCAGTTTTTTCTATCTTTCTTAAATACTGTATTTTTATATTTCCATATTTCTAAGACACTTAGACATTTCATCTTGAAAAATATAGTGACTCAAAGAGAGGTAAGTGTTCATGACTATACTATTGAAATGATAACCTTAAGATTTAAGTGCACAGTTGTTCGTGTATTCATCGTGTATGTTTATCATTTTAAGTGCTAAGTTAATTCACAAAGTCAAGGACGGTTAAGTGCGATATAGTCCCTAAGTTACAACCGGTTGAGCTCTGTGATAACTGACTTGATAAACCACATGAATGTAATTCTTAAATATATTCTCTACAAAGAGCATCATGGGGAAGAGGTCTGCTTTAAATGAAATTGTTAGGGACCCCTCTAACTGCTCAGTGAATCAGATCAACACAGCTGAAGACAAAAGATAGGCCTAGGCAAATGGAATCAATAGGATTCAGTCACATTCCACCAAAATTACATCAATCACTCACCCTCCTTTTTTTTCTGAAACCTTTCTACTCACTCTTCTCTTGTTATTTTTTTTGAATTAATTACTAAAGGGTCACAAAATTGCCTAGTTTTACCAAGGATCTTTTTGTCTGCAACTATACATCCTTTTAAAAGGTGAGTAAAATTTGATGTTTAGCACTGCACACACTGAGTAAAGATTTTCAATCATTCTTCTAAAGGTTTCATTTGTTAAAAAGTATTTTTACTAGCATTTCAAAAATTTACTTCATCACTAGATTTAGATTCTAATCTGTGTCCTACCCTTTAAAGATACTGAAAAATGTTCATGTATTCAATCATCAAATTAAGTAGAGCATATAAAAAAGTCCCAAGAATTCAGTAGATCATGGAGTCATTCTGTGCGAGGTTTCCATAGAAACCAAGGAAAGTTGCATTTGAATTGGATCTTGAAGAAGCTAAGTATGTTTTAGAGGTATGAAAAGGAAGACAGGCTTCTTCGAGAAGAAAATGGGAGTAAAAACACAGGACAGGACGGCTAGCTTCATGTTTCTATAGGTTTGGGGAAGGTGGCATATTCACATAAAGGACATACATAAAATAAAACCGAGATAGCATATGAATACCTAGAGAGATGTAAGAAGATCCAAACACAGGTCACCTAAGGCTGCATCTAAAACTGAAAACAAAAGACAGACTGCTGCCAGGTTTGGAGGGTCTTATAGGCTAAGTTGCAAAGTCTGAATTACCTTGCAACAAGTGGACAGTCCATGGACAAGTTTAAGTACAATAAAGACAAGATCATGTTTTAGAAAGATAGCTGTATTAAAAAAAACTGAATGTGTCCACCTATAGTTTATTGCAATAATTCAAGAGACTTACAGAATATACCATATATTTCCTCACTATAATCCTAGAGGTGAAATCTATGATCCCTCATTTACAAATAAAATCCAAAACACATAGATTATGTAGCCAGCTCCAAGTCATACCCAGTAAGTGCTGGGCAAAGACCTGAAACGAAACACTTTGGAATTTGAGTATTTAGCCACTACTGTTTTTATTTTGTTCTTTTCCAGCTGCTCCCATCCCCATGTTTGACTACTAATACAATGAGTTAAAACAAAACAAAAGCTACATTGTGAAGATTTTAAGAAAAGGTAAAGTACTGTGGGATGTCCTGTATGCTGTGAGTATATGCTGCTATGATTTATTGATAAAAAAAACGCTGATTGGCCAGTAGTCAGGCAGGAAGTATAGGCAGGACAAAGAGAGAGGAGAATTCTGGGAAGTGGAAGGCTGAGGCAAGGAGACACTGCTAGCTGCCTTGAAGAAGAGCAGGATGTAAAGTATCGGTAAGCCACGAGCCAAGTGGCAAGGTATAGATAATTAGAAATGGGTTAATTTAAGATCGAAGAACTAGATAACAAGAAGCCTGCCACAGCCACACAGTTTATAAGTAATATAAGCATCTGAGTGATTATAAGTGGGCTGCGGAACTGTGGAGGGCTTGGCAGACCTGGAGAGAAACTCTCCAGCTACAATAAAGTATTTAGGAGGAAGACTATTCACTGATAATAAACAATGAAAAAAAGACATAATAAATGAGTACTTAGAGAATAAAAGGGAAATTACACCTAGCAGTTTGGATTTCTTTTTTTTTTTTCTTTTTGGTTTTTCGAGACAGGGTTTCTCTGTGTAGCTTTGCGCCTTCCCTGGATCTCGCTCTGTAGACCAGACTGGCCTCGAACTCACAGAGATCCGCCTGCCTCTGCCTCCCAAGTGCTGGGATTAAAGGCGTGCGCCACCACTGCCCAGCGCAGTTTGGATTTCTACAATGGAAATTATCCTCCCATTTAGCATCCATCACAGAACACATAATCAACACCCTCAAAAGCCAAAATGTAATACAAAAGATGACATTTCAGCAAGTGGCTTTGCCATGTTTTGAAATTAGTGTCCATCTCAAGTTAACAAAAGGCTAAAGAAAATAAGTAAGCTGCCTTAAATCAACAGAACATGATTCATGGTCTAGTAAGGAAAGAAGGTGGTATCACAATGTATGATAAAAATTATTTTAAATGGCAGTGCCTTAGCAGATCTTTAAAAACATGTCACACAAAACTACACATGGCCATTTTACAAGAAAAAGAGATAAAAATGTTCATTACCTAAGTAATATATATTAGCCAACTACTTTACAATATCACATCAGTTTTCCCTTTTTCAAATACAGAGATTTTAATTTCAATTTCTAAAAAGAATCAAAATAAAACAAACAGAAAATTTATTAACCTAGAAAAGTATTTGCAGTGTCTACAAGGCTATGTACTAAAAGTCATTAAAAAAAAAATTCCCCTTGGAGGAAGGATTGTAGGAGCCAGAGGGGTCAAGGACACCACAAGAAAACTCACAGAATCAACTAACCTAGGCTCATAGGTGTTCACAGAAATTGAACTGACAACCAGTGAGCCTGCATGGGACTGACCTAGGCACTCGCCATATATGTTACAGTTGTATAGTTTGGTCTTTTTGTGGGACTCCTAACAGTGGGAATAGGGGATGTCTCTGACTCTTTTGCCAGCTTTTGGGATCCTATTCCTCATACTCAGTTGCCTTGTCCAGCCTTAATACGAGAGGAGGTGTCTAATGTTACTGCAATTTTGATAAGCCATGTTTGGTTGATATCCACAGGAGGCCTCTCTTTTCTGAATAGACAGAGGAGTGGATGGGCAGGGTGGGTGGGGGTTTTGGAGGCAGGGACTGGGAGGAGAAGACAGAGGGGAAGTTGTGGTCAGTCGGTATGTTAATAATAATAATAACTCTTCTTAAAAAGAGGCATTGATATATAATAAAATCCAAATGGCATCAGTAAGGAACAGTTAATTTCATAGTTACAAAATACAATCAAAATGCCAATTTCTATTCATTAACAGGGAACTATTAAAGTAAGTTATCCTTATATTCATATTAGGGTACGTTTTATTACTTTTTTCACTTAAAAGTATCAGACAATTAACTACAGGTAACTGCAGCTAAGGGACACTCCTACAGGCTAAAGTAATATACTTCTTCAAAGGTAAAGACTTAGTGGAATTAAGAAGTAATTTTTTAAAATTAATCCAAGAAGATATATGTTTTAACACACTGTGACAATAATTAACCTTTAAAGTAACCTTCACACACACACACACACACACACACACACACACACACACACACACAAAAAAAAAAAAAAAAAAACCTAACAAGGGTCTAGGAGATAGCTCGGTAGGCAAAGTACTTGCTGAGTAAACATGAGTGCCAGAGTTTAAATCCCCAGCACTCATGTAAAAGTCAGACACTGTGTGTCTACAACCCAGTGCTACACAGAGATAGGAAGACCTCCAAAGCTTACTGCATCAGTGAGCTCCAGATTCAGTGGGAGATACTGTCTCAAAACTAAGGCAGACTTTAAATTCAAGCAGGAAGTGGTTGGTCACGGCTACAGTTCTTGCCAGGTGCATCATCAGTAGACACATTTTTCCAGACCACTACTGTAGCTCACTTCTACCTTGGTAGAAGGGATATGGCCCCTAAGGGGCTACCCATGCGCCAACACATTGTTCTATACATACACATGCACATACAAGTAGCACTAAGTTGACTCAGTGGATTTAAAAAAATAGCACATGAGGTTGGGAAGTAAAAGGAATATATAGAAGGGATGGGGAGATTTAAGAGGGGAAGGAATGGAAGACAATGCAAATACTTTTCTAGGTTAATAAATTTTCTTTTTTTCAGAATATTCTTGCCTTGTGACGATTTCCCATCTTCCTGGCCATGCTTATTGAGTCCTTCTACTCTTCTCGAGGCCTAGGGTATGCTAGGCAGACGCTACCACCTGAGCTACTGCTACAGGCCTCCATGAAGGCACTTTTGAACAAGGCATATTTTAGGAGGTTCTCATCTCCCCCACCCCTGCTACCCAAAATCAACCTTGTCACCTCCATGAGTCGCTTTTACTTTTTCAGGTCACATGGGTCCTTTTGCTACCCCTGTCCTTCCTCATAACCTCCTTATTACCCTCTCTTGGCCTTCTTTTAGTTACTTAGGCTTTACCCACATTTATACACACATGTGCACATGCATGCACACATACGTATGAGAGACTCAAATCCACATATAAGAGAAATGAACAACGGCCTTGAGTTTAGTTTGTCTCACTTAAGTTTTGAACAGAAATTCTGAATTCTTCAAAGTTGAAGGAGTATAATGACTAAGCCCAAAGAAGGGATCTTAACACTGTTTGGTGTAATTTCTATGTGATTTAGAAAATCTGAGAATCTGTAGTTTGCTTAGTTGGCGCAGAATTGGTTGTGATTCACAAGATACCAGAACTACTGAAGTGAAACCTTGCTTTGCTGGGACAACTGATGTCTGGTCAGTTGGAGCTAAAAATCAGCAGTGACTAAGAAGGGACGAGCATCATGGACTTCCCTGGAAAGGGGAAATAGAAGAGAGATCTCTTGGGTAAACTGAGGGTGGGGTGGGGGTGGGAACTTGAGGGAGCTGGTTGGGCAGGCTGGGTACAGGAGGCTGGTTGAGGGTGGGAAAGAGGGGGAGAGTAAAGAAAGAGACATCTTGATGGGGGAGGGCACACTTCAGGGACAGGGGAAAACCTGGTGCCAGAGAAATTCCCAGGAACCCACAGGGATGACCCCAGCTAAGCAATAGTGGACAGGGTGCTTGAACTGGCCACCTCCTGCAATCAGATTGGTGACTACCCTAATTGTCATCCTAGTAACTTTACCTAGTGACTGATGGAAACAGATGCAGAGATCCACAGCCAAGCACTGGGTGGAGCTCCTGGAGCCTGGAGGCCTCCTGAAGAAAGGGAAGAGAGAGTGTACAAGCCGGTGTGTGTGTGTGTGTGTGTGTGTGTGTGTGTGTGTGTGTGTGTGTGGTGTGTGTGGTGTGGTCAGGGTCATGGCCGAGGAAACCACAGAGACAGATGACCTGAGCTCATGGACTCTGGACACTGGATCAACAGTTAGGGAGCCTTCATGGGACTGACCTAGGCCCTGTGTGTACGTGTGTGTGTGTGTGTGTGTGTGTGTGTGTGTGTGTGTGTGTGACAGTTGTGTTGTGTAGCTTGGTCTGTTTGTAAGGCTCCTAGCAGTGAGATCAGCACCTGTCTCTGGCACTTAGCTGGCTTTTGGGAACCTGTTCCCCACACTGGATTACCTCACACAGCCTTTTTGCAGGGGGACGGGCTAGGTCCTACCTCAACTTGATGTACCATGCTTTGTTCAAGCCCATGGGAGGCCTGCCCCTTTCTGAATGGAGATGGAGGAGTGGATGGGGAGGGAGGAAGATGAGAGTCAGGGGGAGGGGCAGGAGGAGAGGAGTGGGGAGAACTGTGGTCCGTATTTAAAATAAATGAAAAAATGTTAATTAAAATGAAAAAAAAAAAGCAGCATCACTGAGGTAAAATCTTCTGGGAAGTGTTTCTTAGAGTTAGCACACAGAAGCTATGTTCCAGAGGCAGCCAAGGTTGTACCTTGAACTGAAAGCTGAACCTCGTAGTGTAAAAGTCACCCAGGTGGTAGTATAGTTTTGAAGGCATAACGGGTCATGGAGAGCAGCTGAGGCCTGGTACTGTGAGAGGCCAGTATAGGTGACTGGTGAAGGTGCAGTCTCAATAGCAGCTGAAGCTTCACGATTAAGGGGGTCAGTCAATGAAGAGAAGTTAATGCTCGGCACCATGAAGAGAGCCCATGATAGGCTACTGGTAAAAGTGCAGTCCAGTTGTAGCAAGAGACCCTAGTGTTTTGGATATCCCAGTACTATGAGATGACTGCCAAGAACAGCAGCAGCAGTGGAGTGGAGCCAATGGAGCCTAGAAGACAAGCTGTGTGTGCTGCAGAGGGCAGAGTCTGGGAAGAGACAAAGGGCCTTTGGAGGAGCTCACAAGATGCTGAGTGGATCCCCGGATTAGGGACTGAGTGATTCACAGCTGGAGTTTGGTTTTGGCTTTTCAGATTGTGACTGGCTCTTCCCTCTTGAAGTAAGAAATTATTTAACTTATTTTTGACTTTTATAGGAATCTACTGCTGAGAAACATTGGATTTTAAGACTATGGATGTTAGCGTGGATATTTTAAAGAGACTGAATTTTTAAGTGTTTGATTTTTAAAGACTGTGGGACTTTTTAAGTTTATAAAATGTTTTATATTGTACTGTCAATATTAATGTATGATCTGGGGGATGAACAAGAAAAAAAAGGCTGTGGTTTAACAGTGAGGAATTTGTGTGTGAAGCTGACAAGGAGTCAGTTGTGCTGGTTAGTTTTATGTCAACTTAACACAAGCGAGAGTCATGTTAGAGGTAACTCTATTTTCTCAAGTGAGAAAATGCCTCCATCTTGGAGGGCCCAGTCTATTGGGGGTGGGGCTATCCATGGGCTGGTAGCCCTGGGTTTTCTAAGAAGGCATGTTGATCAAACCAGGGGGAGCAAGCCAGTACCTGCTATGGCCTCTGTATCAGCTTCTGTCTCCAGGTTCCTGCCCTGCTTGAGTTCCTGTCCTCACTGTTTTTGGTGATGAACTGTTACATGGAATTGTGATCTTATTTTGGTCATGGTGTTTCATCAGAGTAATGATAACCCTAACTAGGACAGCCAGCCACAAGACATTCTAGGATTCACTTGTATTCTCAGTTTCCTAATGTGTTTTCCCCATTTATCAAAGAGACAGAAATTTGAAGTATATATTATGTGTCTTCTTCAATCACTCTTTGAGACAAGGTCTGCCTGAACTTGAAGCTCACTGCTTTGGCTAAACTGGCTGCCCAACAGTCTTCCTGGACCCTCCTCTTTCCACCACATATTTACATGTATGGGCCACTATGTTCAGCTTTGTTACATGAGTTCAGAGATCAAACTCAGGTTTACATGGCTGTGCAGTAAGCACTCATCTTTTTGAGAAATCTTCCCAACCCCCAAAATTGCTTCTTTTGTTGTTGTTGTTGTTTGTTTGGCAGGGTTTGACTATGTCGCCCTGGCTGGCTTGGAACTCCTTATATATACCAGCAGGCCTAGAAAGGACAGAGGTCTGCCCGCCCCCGCTTCCCAAATATTGGGATTAACAATGTGTGCCACCATTCCCAGCTCCAAAATGGCATTTTTGAGCCAAATTTTCGATCAAGATTTCACATAACTTAAATATTCTTTGTAAACTCTGAAAAAGGTGATTGAATAGAACTGAAATTAATTTACATAATAATTCACTTAACTATCCCCTTAATTCTAGGCATTTATACTGGTTACAAATAATTTCTAATACTATAAAAAATTCTATGAGGAATATTCTTTTTTTTTTTTTTTTTTGGTTTTTTGAGACAGGGTTTCTCTGTGTGGCTTTGTGCCTTTCCTGGAACTCACTTGGTAGCCTAGGCTGGCCTCGAACTCAGAGATCCACCTGGCTCTGCCTCCCGAGTGCTGGGATTAAAGGCGTGCACCACCACCGCCCAGCGAGGAATATTCTTATATACAACTTGTTAGTGTGTGTGTGTGTGTGTGTGTGTGTGTGTGTGTGGTAACTGCACAAACATATTAAAGGATCAAATCTGTTAAAGAAAGACAAATATGTTTCTTTCACATGTACTTCCTAGATTTTATGTACACACAAACTCAAATATACATGTACGGCATAAAAACAGAAGCAAAACTGTCTAGGGCAATGGTTCTCAACCTTTGGGTCGTGACCTATTGGGGATCAAATGACCTTTTCACAGGGGTCACTTAAGGTAATCTGAAAACTCAGATATTTACATTATAATTTGTAACAATAGCAAAATTATGGGTATGAAGTAACAGCAAAAATAATTTTGTGGTTGGGGGTCACCACAACATGAAGAACTGTATTAAAGGGTTGCAGCATTAAAGGTTGAGAACCACTGCTCTAGGGGAACAGAGGGGACAAGGGAAGGCAGGGAGCACGGGAGATATAAATTTGTATGGAAATGTCCTTGTGTAACACAGTGCCATGCACACTGAATACAATCAATAAAATAAGTCTATGTTAATTTCTGGATATGCATCTGGAAAGAATCTTACAAGTACCATTTCTTCAGTAACCACAGGTTCACATTTAAAATGCCTTTGATTCTTACTGCTAGGCTGGTATCTAGAAAAATCAGACTTAATTGTCATGTGGCCAGAATGAGAAACAAAGGCACATGAAACTGTTTGAGTCTGTGGAATAATTTAAATAAAGCTATAAAGCTTTTCTGATTTGTTGAAATGCCATTTATGATCACAGTTTACTTGAAAAATGGAAGACACTCATAAGAAAATGTAACCTGGACAATATAATTGAGAGAATGATTCTGCATGTTAAAGCTAACATACAACAGGAGAAAATGCACATTTCTAAATATTTTTATTAATTTACTTTGAAAACAGATTCTTACAGAATTCAGTGCTTGGTCACTCTTCCTCTACATTCCTAACCTAACTTTGGTTTCTTTTTTAATGAAAAAAGGGAAAGTCAGCAAAACAAAATGCCACCATTAAATCATTTTGCAACATTTTGTGTCAAAAATGTAATGGGAAACGCACACATTCAGGGAAAGGTTACTGCTCTTCCAGAACATCTCACTCAGCTCATGCTCATCCTTTTACGTAACTGTGCAGGCACTGATAGTTTTCTCTCTCAATTTAATGTGGCATTTGAAGGATGATGGCATTTTCAGGAAACCACAGGGCAGTGGTTCTCTGGCTGAAAGTGATGCTGTGATGGAGACTAGCTGCTATTTACAAGCAGTGGTAAAAGCCAGCTACTGAGCCATCTTACAGCACCAGCCCAGTTCTGGATTATGTATTTTCTTACTAAAACATGAGGTCACTCTAGAAATGAGGACAAAATACAAGGGAACTCTTCTCACAAAGGTTTCTGCTCTATATAGGGACACCTATATTTATCTTTAAATTATATTAAGTGCATGATAATATGAAAAGGTAATTCTGTAATTTATAACGGTAATTTGTTTCAGTTTAGGAAAAATGTAATTGTTTCTGGAAACTGTTTCATAGTTAAGAACTAATATGAAAAGCAATCTCCTATCACCCAGTAAACTGGCTAGTAGCAATACAGGCAATACACAACATGCTACACCTACCTAGATAATGTAAGTCATGTTTATCTATAAACATTTCATTATATTTTTAAAAATCTACTTTTTAAAAAAAAAAAAGACAAGCTTGTCAAGTTAAAGCAAAATTCTACCATAAACCTTTTTATAAACAATAAATGAAAAGTGAATGCCTTATAATTAACTCAGACTTTTGACAGGATATAGTCTGTAAAATACATTAAGATCAAAATGAGAAAAAATATTATAGGTAAATAATATTAAAAACAGTAATTACCAAAATTTTCTACTATAAATTATTCAAAATTTCTTACAGCTGAGTAAAATTTTACATTTCTAAATTTCTCTTCTTTATGCCCAATATTAAAAAAATATGTAATGCTGAGACTTAAAGGGTATTTTCAAATCAATTTTGGGGGCAGGGCAGTTAACTCATTCTGTAAAGTATTTGCTGTTTAAAAGTGAAGACCTGAATTTGACCTCAGAACCCATTTTTTTTTAAATTTAAAAGAAAGAAAACTCAGCAATAACAAAAAGCCAGTTGTGATGGTATTTATAACTGGAGTGCTGCAGAAGACAGATAAGTGAACCTTAGTGCTCACTGGCCAGCCAGCCATACCTACTTGGCAAACTCCAGGCCAGCGATAGACCATGTTTCAAAAACCAGGTAGACTGCTCCTAAGGACAGATATCCAAGGGTTAACTTTTTGACAAGGTACTCTCAAACACAACAGTAAGCCCCAAAACATACAAATATGACAATAGTGTAATACAATGCTCCCTTCAAAATGAGACAGGTTTCCAGAAATACTATCTGCATTCTTCAAAATTACATAGTCTACCTGCAGAGCCTCATCACAGGTCAACTTCAAATTAACTGGCTCACTAACTGGAGTGCTGAGGATTAAACCTGGGTCTTGTATATACAAGGCTCTGCCAATAAGCTACAACCCTGTGATGACTAATCTCAATGTAAGCCTGAGATCTAGCAATGCCTGGGAGATGTATCCCTGGGCACAACTGTGTGGAAATAGTAGGTTAAGGGATATGGCTTGACCTGCCCACCCTGGGCTGGGATCCTGGACTACATAAAAAGAAACTAAGTCGAGCACAAGTACTCATCTCCCTCTTCTTCTTGACTAAAGATGCTGTGTACCAGCTGCCTCAAGCTTCTGCCAGCACACCCCCCTGGCCAGGAAGAACTACAACCTGGAATGAAAGACAACAAACGAACAGACACATTTTCCTTCCTTAAACTGCCTTTGTCAGGCAATGAGACAAGGAACTAATATAACTCCATCCTGTAATCTGCACATTGTAACCTTTGCATTCTCCCCACATTTTCTCCTAGTTACTAAATATGTTTTCAGGTAAGTCTCGTGCTGTTTTCACTATTATAAAAAATACTGCCACTTGACTTGATAAAAGCAGAAGAGGAGTTGGAGGGAAGATGGTCCTTCAATAAACAAGAAAGTGATCATTCTAGTTTTACTAGTCTACAACCAATTCATGTATATCACTATTGCAAACAAGAAAACTAGGATTATACTAACGGCATATACCGAAGTTAGAGAATGAGTTGAAGAAGGTAAAGTGTGTGTGTTGGGAGGGGGTAGTCAGGCTTATAGTTGAGTCAATATCCTTAAACAGAAATGTAAAAACACCATTTGTTAACTAAAGTATCTGCACAGACACAAGAAGGCATTTTAACAGGTGAGCAGGATCACCCATGGTCATGTAACTCTGCAATTATGTCTTCTAAAAAAGGAAGTCTGGCCGGCAGTGGTGGCGCACGCCTTTAATCCCAGCACTCGGGAGGCAGAGCCAGGCGGATCTCTGTGAGTTCGAGGCCAGCCTGGACTACCAAGTGAGTCCCAGGAAAGGCGCAAAGCTACACAGAGAAACCCTGTCTCGAAAAACCAAAAAAAAAAAAAGAAGGAAGCCTGTTTCACACAAACTCAGGAGAAGACCAGATTAATGGGATAAAACTTCTCAGGCAAGGATAAGCTGTCATTTTATGAACATTAGTACATACAAAACAGTCTCATTTTCTAAGCTTATTGAATTTCAATGGACTGAAATCTATTGCCTTACACTGTTGTGCTTATTTAAATGATCCACCTCTACTAAAATAATAACCCTACAGATCAGATAATTAAGAAACCAACATTTGTGAGCTACACCAGATCTACAAAGTTCATTCACAAAATAAAAAGTGACAAAAAATGCTTGAATAAACTTTTTTTGCACAAAGTAGTGACTAATTATTTCCCTCTCTAAACTTTAGCATTATATTCAGGTTTCTTTAGCCTAGAGCAATGATGCATTGTTCCTAAAAGAACCACAGGATATTTTTTAAAGGTGAACATATTATCATTACTAACAATTAAAAAGGTGAAAGTATACATAGCATCAAAAATTTTCCCAAACAGTAACTTTAATAAATTAGATGCCATTAAATGTATGTGTTAGATATGTGAACTAAGTATGTATGCAAGGGACATTTAACTGTGTATAATACAATTAAGTACAATGTAATCATATTCATTGACTTTGGAAATGGTGATTGATGTACCTTAAAGTTATCTAAAATGTAACTGGCTTCTCAAACATCAAGTATCTCAGAGAAACATGGGCAAATCTCTATTCCCATCATTACTGCTATGATCCTTATTCAACATAAAGCACAGGTAAAGAATAATACAGTGACATATAAAGTTTAAAAGAATAAGTAGTTAGATTATTTTAATAAACCTGCTTAATTTAAAAAAATCATGCTTAAGAGGATAAGGTTCTAGTATTCATTTAACTGAAAAAAAAATGAAGACAGTCTAGTAAGCCATCAAATAAAAAAATTCAAAATCACCATGAAATGAGTACTATCAGTCAGCCTGTAACAAATATATTTATCAAAACCAAGTCTTTTGTTCTTTTGTCCTTTTGTTTTGTTTTGTTTTGTTTTGGTTTGGTTTTTTTTGAGACAGGGTTTCACTATGTGAGTATGTAACTCAGATTGGTCTCCAACACTGATCCTCTTACCTCTGACTCTCAAATGCTAGGATTAACAGCTTCTGCTACATGCTTGGACAAGTTTTAAGCAACAGGGAACTGAAATGTAAAATATCCAGCATTTGGGAATTTGGAGCCAGATGGTGCAAGTTTGAATTCATTACTTCTTAGTTATACAACTTTCGGGAACTAACTTGCCTCTGTGCCTTTGTTTTTCACCAAGACCAATGCAGTGGCAATAACACTGCCTACCTTATGGGGTAGCTAAATAACTTAAGATGAACATATAGAATGTGTGAGATCATGCAAAAATGACATGTTTTATTATACTTATTCTTAGTATCTGTGGAACCATTTCCTAACCATGTGTTAAATCAGCACACTTAATGTTCCCGACAGTCTACACAAGGGGCATTACTACTAGCTCTAACAGAAAAGTAAATCAGGAGGAGATGAAGGCGAAGTTCCCAAGTTAGAAACAAACACAGTGCTCAAGCCAACAGAGTGACTGATTATAAATCACTCATTACACAATACTGCCTCACCAAATTAGAAAGAACCAGACAGCTATACCGCAAGAGATCCTGTTTCAAAAATAAAAATAAAATAAAATAAATATTTGAGGGGGTGAAAACTTAAGGAATGAAAATCAGAACCCAACAGAGGTGTTTAAGCAAAACAGCTACTTACTCATCAAAGAACTAACTGATTTTTACTGATTTGTTTTACTGTCCTAGAATAATGAGACACAGAGTGGCTAGAAAACTGCCTTCCATTCTAAGAGGCTTATTCAGTCAATTATAAAGCAGCATGAAAGGAATCTGCTCAAAATGTGGTCTAAAGTTATTTTAAAAATAAAGACAACATAAAAATCAAACAGCACATTCCTGTCAATTTCCACCACACAGGAATTAGAGGCAGAAAAATCACTGCATATTTAAGGCCAATCTGGTCTACATTTCCAGACCAGCCTAGGCCACCCTGTCTCAAACACACCCACAGCACATTCCCCAAAATCAAAAGATAAAAATACAAGAAAATAAAGTCACAATGAGGTCATAATTACAAACTTTTGTTTAAATGCAAGCAATTCCTTATGATTCAGCCTAGATTTGGAATATTGGCTTTTTCTTCCCCTTTATATGAACCCTGTTAAGAGTTAAACAGAAGAGAGTTTTTAGGCTATGAGTTACAGGAACACATCTTCAGAAACATCTTGCTATGACACTTGTGTTTTGCCTTTTATATTCAACCCACCATGAGAATTGGGAATATTAAATATGTTGTCAAAATGTTAACATAATTTGTTAAAACAGGCAAGAAGGCAGTTTAGTGAGACTGTTCAAAATAAACAACAGACAGATGAGGAAGGCTGGGGCTGAGTCGAGTCTCAGAGCCTTTGCCTCGAGTGAGCAAAGCCATGCTTAGTCACCAGCATAGTAACTACAATAAATAGTCATCCAGGAAAAATAGTAATTTCTATATTAGAAGTTTTTAATAAGTCAGTAAGGAAGCAAGTCTATAATCAAAACAAAGTAAGTTTAAAAATTCTATCAAATGTAATTCTATATTTCCTTAAAGGAAACAAAAGTAAATTATATTTTTTAAACAATTTGATTTAAATAAATTGAGTAATCCAGTTTAGTGATATTAAATGACATGAAAAGAATGACCATGGTATAGGGCTGAGGGTATAATTCAGAAGTAGGCAATTGCCTAATATGTACCAGGTGGGAACAGGGAAAACTATCTTTGAAAATACTAACTAAATGACAACCAAATTTAGCTTCACTATCAGTCCAACCAAATCTCAGAGAGAAAAACTCAATTATGATACAGGAAATTTACAACCCTGCACACTGGTTAGGACAAAAAGTTAATTAAAAATTCAAAAACTCAGACTCATTAGAGATTAATATTTGAAATAAAAATCTATTATACATGAATTCTTGCTGGTGTCCCTAATAGTTTGATATAATCAAATTTAGTTTAGAAAAAAGCATCCAGAAGCAAGACATTTAAAACATGAAAGAAATAAAAGTGCTGATAGCACTATTCAGGCATCAAACTAACATCCTAACCTTGGAGCCAAAATGATCCAGTATCTATATAAATTGCCACATACTCAAATGAGATTTCAGCATGCATTTACTAGTATAGAATTAGCTGTAAAACTGAAATAGTGTCAGATTATTTTCTATCCTCATGCTTTTAACAGGTATATGAAAATCAAATAAAAATTATCAGCTTAAGAGAACTCACAGATGAGAATTTTACAGAAACTTCTGTGGTTTGTCTCTCATGCAGTAGTAAAAGGTGTCACTTTGTGTTGACATAATTAATGTAAACTATGAGGCTTACAGTTCAGTCTTGTTCTCAATTGAATAGCAGAGTAAAAAGCTTACGGAGAAGACAGAACTGCTTGGCTCTAAAATTTATCTTTTGACAACTCAAATATTTTAAAATAGAAAGGATTACTACATATATACTCTTGGATGGATATATCAAGATACTTTCCTTATCTCATAAGTATACACTATACTTTAGCTACCGAAAAGCAATTTTCCATTAATAAGCCTTTGAAACGTATTTACTAAATATGTATTTTTATATTGTGACCCAGTTTGCTTTTACATTCAATTATAATAATAGATTTTTAATTAAAAAGAGCTAATACTTATATGAAATTTATTAAGTTCTATGATTCAATTATCAAGTATTTCTGAGCATAATAGATAGAAACAAAAGTAAATTAGTTATTGGGAAGTGGGCAAGGTAAATATAGAACATTATTATCAAAGCAGATACATGCCCAGAGAGATATCATAATTTTAACAAGCCTCAGGTAGGCCATTAGCATTTAAACTGCACATTTTTCAGAACATAAACGAATATGGTTTTAATGAGAAATTTCTCAGGTAATCTTTAAGTTTAAAAAGCAGTTGGCAAAATGAAAGTACTGTTTAAACAATTCCATGAGATTATTTTAAGGATAAATTAAATATTTTTATGACCTTGATAATTCTCATATTTCTCTCATCTGGTGGAAATACCTTAATCGAATCATTTTAGAAAATATATAATGACAAATTATAAACTTCATTTTGTCCCCTATAGTCTAGAAATATTTTAAGACGAAAATAGGGTATGTATATTTTCTGATATATGTGCATATTTTTAGAAGTACTTACTACTGAAAACACATTTACCAATCACAACATTCACTTACATAAGCATCCTTTGCAATGCTATACAAGATTACTGTCTTAGTAGTTACACAGAAAGGCTTTTACAACCAGTTAGCACTTATTTACAAGATACCTAGAGCAAAGTAAGATTCTGCTCAGCTATAATAGAGGGAAAACTAAACCACAGAAATGCTAAGTATCTTGCCCACTAATTATAATGACTGATAAACTGTAAATATAAAATATGAAAAATTATACATATAAACTCAACATTCAAACATTTACATTTAACTGGGGACAGGAAATAAATGTGAAGGAATTTAGTGCATAGCCTGAATTACAAAGAGGTATTGTTTCAAATTCAAAGCAACAGACTCTACAGAGTTATGGATATTAGTTCATAGGAACTTGAGAAAATAACAAACTACACTCAGTAAAAAAATATTATGATCCCAAGACACTTAGTTCTATAGGAAAATACAATGAATATAACATATGTCTAATGAAGCACTGCAATATATTTCATATGTATATGCTGGAGTGGTGCACGTGTGTGTTTGTATGTGTATGAATGCACGTGTGTATGCAGGTACAGATATGAAAGCCAGAAGCCAATCTTGAGAGTTGTTCTTCAGGAGCTATCTGCTATCTTCTTTGGTTTATATTTACTTGTTTGTTTATTTACTTGAGACAATGTTTTGTACTAAGAGCTGAAGTTCCCTGATAAAGCTATAACAAACAGCAGGCCAGTGAGCCCCAAGAGCTTCCTGTCTCTTCCTCCTTATCAAAAGATTAAATGCAAAAACCTACACACCCACACACTCAGCTTTTTTTGAATACTGGGAATCCAACTTAGATTTTTTTGTGTTAGTACGGTAGGTACTCTACTGACTTAGTTAGCTCCCCTGCCTTTGAAATATATCTTTACAGCAATAAAGACATATTTAAAAGACCATTCATGATACCATGGGTTCAAGTCCCACAATTACAAATAAGTAAATAAATATGTATGCAAATAATAAATTAAATATGTTAAAATAGTATGTAAGCATGATAAAGGTATACTGTGATCATAAAATTATGATTTTTGGAGGAAGGATTTTTCAAACAATAATGGTGCCAATTACAAAATAACAAGATGCCAGGCAAACTGACAAATATTAAGTATAAAATTAATTCTACATAAAAATTTCAATCCAAGAACACCAGTGCCTAAACTGAAAATACTTTTACAAGAAAGATAGCATTACAACTAAAAACACTTGTGATATTACATTATACCCACCTTAACCTCAAAAATATTAATGAAAACATCTTAATTGCTTCTTTATTAATTTCTTTAAAGTTTTACAGGTAATTTATGCTGCTATCTCTTAATAAAGTAAACCAAAAAACTATCCTTTATCATCAGTAACAAAAATATTTTTACCTTCCAAAAGACTGACAAAATTCCAGATACTGCATATTGCAATAATGTGATTAGGAATAAAAATTTAGTAAGAGAGAGTCAATAAATAAGAAAAAATAATACAGGCTGGGCGGTGGTGGCGCATGCCTTTAATCCCAGCACTCGGGAGGCAGAGCCAGGCGGATCTCTGTGAGTTCAAGGCCAGCCTGGGCTACAGAGTGAGTTCCAGAAAAGGTGCAAAGCTACACAGAGAAACCCTATCTTAAAAAACCAAAACCAAAAAAAAAGAAAGAAAGAAAGAAAGAAAGGCTAATACAGATCAAAAAATCTTATCAAGTGCAGAAGATGAAATTTATTTTTTAAATGACAATAAAAACATGGTGGTTTGGAAATGACCTAGAATAAAGTACTTTTTGAAATAAAAATTGTATTCATTTCTAATTTAAATGTCCAAAAAATAATACATCCCAGTAAAAATCTAGTGATCCTATAGTAAATGAATGAGAATCAATGTAGTATCTCTTAAAAAAAAAAAGATAGTCTTGTATATAGGTTCAAATAGTTACAGGACAGTCACGAGCACTAAATCTTTTATAATTTCAAACTAATCAAGCTCTTCAACGTTACCTCCAGTACCTAGAGAATTATCTTTGATTGAATTTTGTTAATTATATGAGGCTGCCATTAGAAAATGTTCACAGTTTCATGTACACACTATGTTGTATTTATGCTTAAGATACCACTTTTGATAATCTTCAAAAATTATAAAGGGAAGACAAGTATTCCTGTATATTTCTTAAACTTGGAAGAACTTAGTTGTAAATGGACCTAATCTTTAGAAGTTCCTAGAAGAAGGGAAATGAATTGCTTCTAAGAAATATTAGCTAATAAGAGTTTTCTAACTTTTTACTTCAATGCAATTTTTACTTTCTAATGATGTTCAGTAGAAAGCAAAAAAAAAAAAAACCCTAATAACTTTCTATTTGATATTTGATGACTTATATTTTTGAATTAACACAAACAAGTTATATTCTTAGTGACTGAAATACATGACAGCATTTTAAAAGTAAATATTTTAAACCATACAATATGTTTTATCAAATTTGTTTATTCTTTTTGAGATGCTGCCTTTCTTTGTCCCCAGTTAACTGAATATAGAATTGTTAACACACTTTCTGCAGGAACTCAGAAAATGTTCTCATCTACACTGTGTGAACTTTGTGTCACTGTCCTCTGAAGGACTACTAACTCTTTGAATTAGCATCTTTTGCTGTCCACCACCCCCACCACCACACTCAGCACTTTCATAGTTTCTTCTTTTAGCCAAGGATGCAAATGGCTAAAATGGGAAGTCTCTGAACCCTGAGGAGCGGCCACTGGGTAGCATCAGCTGGGGTTCCTGGAAGGCATCATGTTCTACTTCAAATTTTTAAAAGTACGAAACAAAACAAACGAAGAAGGGAACCAAACAAAAAATAAAGTCTACCTAGGCCATCTTTTCACCTTTCTTTATTTCATAACAGAGAAGCATTAACACATTCATTTTGGAAAACAATAAGGAACTGCTAATGAAGTTGTTGCCAATCAAACTCCATAATAACCAATGAGAAAAAACTTCAACTTTTATGATACACTAAGAGACTTTAGAAACTCTGTGGTCTGATGAGATAAAATCATCATCTTAGTACAGGGTACTCAGGACAAACACTTTTGCAGCTTCTTTATACAAAGCATTACCAACTTATTCTCAAGAAGAGAGGAATTCTCTTGCTCAAAAGTCATATTATCACTCTTATTTATATCTAAGTCTAGAGTATAAGCATGTGTAGCAGGTTAATAAGTGGATGAAAATCTTTTTCTGAAGGACCATTCTCACTAACTAATATTTTATAAAGGACTTATTTGGTAATTGTTTTTTTACTGTATCTGTTATTAAAAAATAAAACGATGGGCATTTTACTTTCACCCGCTAAAGACAAGGTCTCAGAGTTCAATTTACCTGACGAGATTCTCATTATCTCCAGTGCCTTTGCAAGTTGCACATTCAGTCCTTAAGTCTTCAGCCTTGGGCTTCTTTTGCAACACAGACTGCCTCTGCCTTCTTTCTCTAGGAACTCTTTCCTGCCAAGTGGAAAAAAGAAGTAAACAAAACAAACTCTAACCAGGAGGAAAATGGAAATCACTCAAGCAAGAAAGTTTCCAGCTGAGGTAAAGAGAATTTAACTTATTCGAACCTCATGTTTTTCCTCCTCGGGAACAAAGCTTCGCTTTCGTCCTCTGGTTCTCTGGAAAAAAAAAAAAAAAAAAGCCATAAAAACACTTAAGGTTGAAATCATGATAAACATAAATTTTCTCTGTCAACTTTTATGGCTTAAGTTATAGTTGGAAAACTGGTGATTCTAATTACTATTAGATTGCTCCACTGCATGTTGGTAAAATTATGTCATTAATTATACTAACTTAAAAAAATACACATGTATTTGATAGGAAAAGAAATTAATTTTCTAAAACTATTCTAAAGAGTTTTCTTCAACATTTCATACTTATATCTACAACTTACTCAGAGCATTTAATTTTTCATATCTTATCACAAATCACTTCTACAACTAAAACACTGAAAATGGAATAATATCCTATCTATTGTTTTCCCACACATGTACCTATGCACACATGTTAGTGCAATTAAAAAAAAAATCCTTAAGTAGCCATAAAAAAGGTGGAAAGAAAAGACCTCATAATTCCCAAATCTTAGTTAAAATAAGACTAAAATAATTTAGTAAAAAAAATGTATATCTTGTATTTTGGACAACATTTATCATTTGAAAGAAGGCATCTACATGTTTAAAAGTAATACAAGAGTATCTGCAGCCAATATGGTTTAACTCTCCATCTTACAGAGCACTGACTATGAAGACTTAAAATTCCCATCTGCAGACCACTGCTCTGGAGGAGACGAGACAAAGGTGCCACTTAGATTGTACTCTAAAGCTGAGGTTAAAAAACATTTATTTCAAGGTTAGATAAGTACCAAGTAATTCTCAACAGAACTATTTTCTAATATGCATCAATGATGTCTTAAAGCTTCAGTTCTTCAGAATATCCAGTGCATCTCATACTGCGTAATTTCCCGCTAGTAACTGAAAGCCAATTTAAGTCATTCAAGACAAGCGATGTAGCCATTTATGTCTGTATTGCCTGTTGGTATTTTTTAATACGTTATAGAATAATTTAAGAAGAAAAGAGAATATTGTATCTAGGAAAGAGCTTCAAATGCAGGCCCTATTAATACTAAAAAAGTTCTTACTTCTAAACTAAGGCAGTATGTTGCTCTTCAAACGATCATCCACTGACCATGCACACTAATGTCTATGGGCACTTGTTTAAAATGTAGAATTTGTAGGCTCTTTCATCCCAGCATATTGAATTAGACTTCCTTTTAACAGCAATATGAAGTTACATATGTTAACTTTAAGGACATTCACACAAAAGAGCTCTAACTGTTGACAGTGAAGTCTCAAGTCTTTACAGTTTACGATTACCTCTTTGCATGTTTTCCTTTTGCTTTCTACAACAGTTACTATTCATCTCTAAACTTGTAAGGGCCATGTTATATTCACCTTTCTATACCCAACTAAATGCAATACAATGTTTATTCCATCCAAAGGTTCAGAAATAAAAAAAAAAACTATAAATGGTTCATTAGAAAATAATAAATGATTGCACTACACTATGTAATTCAAATACAAGATTTGGCAAAAAGTTTATTTTTCCCTTTCCTGGTACTCATTTAATTACCATATACAGGCCATTTCAGTAAGGTTTCAGAATGGTATACTAAAGGGAAAATACTCATATTACTCATTAAAATTCCACAAACTTCTGCACATAATGCTAAAAGGCTTTTGTAACCCTTATTGTGGGGGGAGGGGTAGCCAAGTAACTATAATTCACCTAGCTTTGAATGATTTCCTCAGCCACTTAGATCACCCAGCTCTTGGTCATCCACAGTACATTTACTTGGAAAAATATGATAAAACAGACATCAAAAATATCTGAATGGTCCCAAATACCATGAATTTAATTTTCATTTTTAGTCATTTTAATAGGCAGTTTTTCTAAACTAACATCCAAAAATATTCATCTAAAAACATTATTCAATTTCTCAACAATGCAGTCTTAACATTATTAAGTGGCTAATTTGTACTTGAGTAAAATTAGCTAAAATATTAGTGTAACAAAGGTAGACTCTAGGATATGTCATTCTCTCTCAATTGAAGACCTGGTGGGGGCAATTATAACAATCATACATATAAAAATGCCATAATAAAATTCATTAATTTGTATGCGAGCTTAATTTTTTTAATTAATAAAACAAATGAAAACTATAAATTGCCCCTTGGCTTAATAACTCACATGTGAAGAAAAGGAAACGCATTAAACTTGTTAATTCCCCTTGCCAAAATAATGACCTAAAAGAAGCAGTGTTCTCTGGAAAACTGTAGGGTTCAGTCAAGACTGTAAAAAAGCAGTGTGACTACTGTATTTACTGTGTTAAAAAAATACATTTAAAATGCAAAAATTTATGAGTCATGGAAAATAAAAATCACAGGACTTCAAAGAAAATAAAGCTGATGCATGTGAGAACGTAAGACTAGGAAAGGACAGGTCTCAGAAAGCCCTCAGGCACGTGTGTAAAAGATGAAAAGTCACCAGATGCACAGTATAAAGAAATGAAAAACAGAGTGAGAAAGCTTTCAAGCTACATTAAAGTTATTAGAAAACATGCCCAAAAGTACAAATTTCATTTTTAAAGTAACTTCAAAAGGGACATGAACACTCTCATTTATTTGCTTCTAAAGTAATTTCTTTTCCTAAAAGGAAGAAGATACTTTCCATACAAAAACAAAGCAGAGAAAATGTCTATGTAATACAGCCCTCAGAAGGAAGCACCATCAGGCTGCCTTTACAGTAACTCCAGAGTGTCACCTGTAAACTATAAGCCATACAAAGGAGAATGGGAGCAGGACCCAGCATTTGAGTCCATGAGTCCACAGGAACAAACTACAAATTACAACAATAATTATTTATGAGAAAAATGAAGATGAAATATGAAAATAAATTCACAATATATGTATATCTTCTAAAGTTTTAACTAAAGTTTAACTAACAAGACTGTTCTTAAATGTAAGTCATGATTTAATATCTTTACTATGATACAAACTATGTATCCATTTAAAAATTGGTATAAGAAAACGTTAGCTGAGCAACTAAACTTGGCTGAGTTATTGTACTGACTGGTTTTACATCAACTGAACACAAAACAGTCATTTGGGAAGAAAAAACTTCCATTGAAAAAATAGTCTCACCGGGCGGTGGTGGTGCATGCCTTTAATCCCAGCACCCGGGAGGTAGAGCCAGGTGGATCTCTGTGAGTTCGAGGCCAGTTTGGTCTACAGAGTGAGTTCCAGGAAAGGCGCAGAGCTACACAGAGAAACCCTGTCTCAAAAAAAAAAAAAAAAAGAAACAAAGAAAAAGGAAAAGAAAAAATAGTCTCACTAGATGTAGGCAAGACTGTGGTGCATTTTTTTTATTGATGACTAGTGTGGAGCTCTGAACATTCTAGGCAAGTGCTTGACTAATAAGCTATATTCCCAGCCCTTGTCAACTCATTTAATTAGCTCTCTATCTAGTGCACACTCTTCAAGCAACATCACTGGCCATTTTTCAGTGCTTTAGTAAGTAAAAAGATAGCATGTTCTATTATAAGAGAATTTAGTTCTTAGTTGCTTTATTATCTGAACATTAAAAAAACCCTGTTTTTACCCTAATATCCATTAACAGAAGTCATTTAAGTAAATAAACAAAGGAAAAAGCTTTGTTATATCATAAGTCTTATTCATTCATTAAACATTAAGAAAAACTTAATTGTAATGGTAATAAAGACAACAAAGGAGTGCTATGAGAATATTATTTCAATTATTCCCCATAGTGTCCCTTCTAGAGCTTCATCATTTAGTCATTTTCTCAACTTTGTAATACCACATTGGGTTTCTCTCATAAATCTCATGAAAATAGGGAATACTAGCAATAACAAAGGTTTTTAGCAATCATTTACAAGTGTATACTGTAAGTCATCTGCTTAAGAATATAAATAGCTTAAGAAATGGCTCAATGGTTAAGATCACTGACTACTCTTCTGGAGGACCCAGGTTAACTTCCACAGCAGGTCAAAAATGTCTGTAACTCATGCATGTGATGCACAGACATATGCAGGCAAAACACCACTACACATAAAATAAATAAACTTAAAAAGAAGAATATAAATAGAGAAGAAAGTATATTCTTTTGTGTTTGGGTAAAATGTTCTGTAAATATGTTAGGTCCGTTTGGTTAATAACATCTGTTACCTATAGTACTACTCTGTTAAGTTTTGTCTGGAGGACCTGTCTATTGATGAGAATGGGGTACTGAAGTTTCCCACTGATCAGTGTGTGAGTGTCAATATTAAGCTGCAGGAGTGTCTTACAAACTTGTGTACCCTTGTGTTCGGGGCATAGATGTTACGAACTGAAATGTCATCTTGGTAATTTTTACTTTGATGAGTATGTAGTGTCCTTCACCATATCTTTGATTAGTTTTGGTTTAAAATCTATTTTGGAGCCGGGCGGTGGTGGCACACGCCTTTAATCCCAGCACTCGGGAGGCAGAGGCAGGTGGATCTCTGTGAGTTCGAGGCCAGCCTGGGCTACCAAGTGAGTTCCAGGAAAAGGCGCAAAGCTACACAGAGAAACCCTGTCTTGAAAAACCAAAAAAAAAAATAAATAAATAAAAAAAAAAAATAAAATCTATTTTGTTAGGTATTAAAATGAGCATACCAGCTTGTTATTCAGGTCTATTTGCTTGGTATATCTTTTTCTAACCCTTTACCCTGAGGCAATGTCTATCCTTGATGTTGAGGTGTGTTTCCTAAATGCAGCAGAAGGAAGGATCCTGTTTTCATACCCATTCTGTTAGTCTGTGTCTTTTTATTGGAGAATTAAGACCATTAATATTGAGAGATATCAATGACCAATGATTGTTGACTCCTGACATTTTGTTGTAGTACTAGTTGTTGTTAGTGGTGGGGTGTGTGTGTGTGATCATTTCATTAGATGCAGAAAAAGTCTTTGACAAAATTCAACACTTCTGCACAATAAAAGTCCTGAAGAGATTAGGGAAACAAAGGACAAACATCAACATAATAAAGGCAGTTTACAGCAGGCCTATGGTGAACATCAAACTAAATGGAGAGGAACTCAAATTGATTCCACTAAAATCAGGAACAAGACAAGGTTGTCCACTCTCCCCATATCTATTCAATATAGTACTTGAAGTCTAAGCTAGAGCAGTAAGACAACTATAGGAGATCAAGGAAAGGAAGAAGTCAAAGTATCGCTATTCACAGATAATATGATAGAATATTACAAGCAACCCCAAAAATTCTACCAGGGAACTCCTACAGCTAATGAACACCTTCAGTGAAATGACTGGATACAAGATTAACTCAAAAGTCAGTAGCCCTCCTATATACAAATGACAAACAGGCTGAAAAAGAAATCAGGTGGCAACACCTTTTACAATAGCCACAAATAATATAAAATATCTTGGAATAACTCTAACAAAGCAACTGAAACCAAGTCTTTGAAAAAGGAATTCAACAAGATATCAGAACATGGAAAAATTTTTCATGCTCATGGGTCAGTAGGATTAACATAGTAAAAATGGCCATCCTATGAAAAGCAATCTATAGATTCAATGCAATCCCCAAACATTTTTTTTAACAGACGTAGAAAGAACAATTCTCAACTTCACATGGAAAAACAAAAACCCCAGGACAGCTATAACAATCCAGAACAATAAAATAACTTCTGGAGGTATCACCATCCCTGATTTCAAGTTGTACTACAGAGCTATAGTAATAAAGCCACATGATACTGCATAAAAACAGACATATTAATCAATGGAATCAAATTTAAGATCCAGACATAAATCTAAACACATATTGATAGCTGGTTTTTTATAAAGAAGTCAGCAATATACACTTGAAAAAAGATAGCATCTTCAACAAACGATGTTGGTCTGATTGGACGTCTGCAGGTAGAAGAATGCAAATAGAACCATCCTTATCACACTCTACAAAATTCAAGTCCAAGTAGATCAAAGACTTCAACATAAAACCAGATGAACATAAAACCACTGAATGTAACAGAAGAGAAAGTGGGGAATAGCCTTAAACACATTGGCATATGAGACGACTTCCTGAAGAGAACACTGATAGCACAGGCACTAATTAATAAATGGGACCTCATGAAATTGAAAAGCTTCTGTAAGGCAAAGGACACAATCAACAGGACTAAACAGCAGCCTACAGAATAGGAAAAGATTTTTTTACCAACTCGATATCTGATAGAGGACTAATATCCAAATGTATGAGGAACTCAAGAAACTAGATATCAAAAAACCAAATAATCTAATTAAAAAATGGGGGACAGTTCTAAACAGAATTCTCAATGGAGAAAACTCAAGTGGCTGAAAAATACTTAAAGAAATTCTCAACATCTTTAGCCAATAGGGAAATGCAAATCAAAACCACTCTGAGATTCCATCTTACATCTGTCAGAATGGCTAAGATCAATAACACAAGTGACAGCTCATACTGGCAAGGATGTGGATCAAGAGGAACTCTCCTCCATTGTTGGTGGAATTGCAAACTTGTACAATCACTATGAAAATCAATAGCGCAGTTCGTTAAAAAATTTGGAATCAATCTCCCTCAAGACCTCACTATACCACTCTTTGGCATATCCCCAAAGGATGCTCCATCCTACCACACGAACACTTACTTTGCTCAGGCATGTTCATTGCAGCCTTATTTACAGAAGCCAGAAACTGGAAACAACCTATATGTCCCCCATAAAGAATGGATAAAGAAAATATGGTACATTTATACAATGGATTACTCAGCTATTTAAAAAAATGACATCATGAAATTTGCAGGCAAATGGATAGAGGTAGAAAAAAATTATGCCAAGTGAGATAACCCAGATCCAGAAATACAAATATGGTATGTATTCACTTATAAGTGGATATTAGCCATTAAGTAAATGATAATCAAGCCACAATCCATAGACCCAGAGAGGTTAGGTAAAGAGGAGGGGTCAAGGGGGAATGTATGGATCTCTCTGGGAGGGGGAAATATATTTTAAAGGTGGACTGGTGGCAGCTGGGGAAAGCAGAAAGTGGAAGAGGTGTTGAAATAAGGTGAGGGGGGAGATGGGATAGAAGGAGAAAGTGTTAGGAGAGAGAGCTGAAACTGCGACAGGGATAACACTTGAGGGATGTGAAAACCTACTGCAGTAGAAACTTCCTGGAAACTATGAAGGTTTTCCTAATGGAAGATAATGCAATCTCAACTGGCTTTCTCTTGTAGCCAGGTGAGGCTTCCAGTGACAGGACGGGCTTATACTCAATTGAGTTGTTGGCCAAGTGGGTCTCATGAAAATCTCCAAACAATCTAGGCTGTTGTCAAGATAAAGGGTTGCTCTCTGAAAACTCAGAGTGGAGCCCCATTACCAAGGATAACACCCAAACAATTAATTGGACATGGAGAATTTGAGCTGGTGCCTACATGGAGCTTTCACCCATATGTTCTTATGTCTTTGGTGCAGGAAGGTACTCTGTAGGCTACCAAAGGAGAAAAATGAACACCAAGTCAGTCACAAAACCTTTGACCAACAATCTGTCCTGCCTGCAAAATACACTGTCAATGGTGGCACAATAGCCAACCAATGTCTGATTTGACCTAAGGCCCATTCTACAAGAAGGAACCCACACCCAGTACTGCTTAGGTAACAAAGAACCAGAGACAAGATAGCCCAGAGACCTAGGATAAAACCAAGTATGACTGGTCTTAAAAAAAAAAAAATCAATAAAAATGATTCTTAACAATATTCTGCTATACTCACAGGTCAGTGCCTTATCCAGGCATCATCAGAGAGGCACCCTCTGGAAGCAGATGGGAACAGAGGCAGTGGCCTAAAGCCAGACATTGTGCGGAAAGAGTTTAATTGGAGATTTCCATAAAATCCCTTCCCTTAGAGCTCAAGGAATCTTAAGAGTCAGAGGGGATGGAGAACAAGGCACTCTCAATCAATTAAACCAAGTACATATGAGCTCACAGAGACTGAAACAGCAAGCACAGGGCCTACATGGGTCTACATCAAGTCCTCTGCACCTCCAGTATAGCTATTAGCTCAGTATTTTTATGGGACTCCTGACTATGAGAACGAGCGGGCCACTGACTCTTGTGCCTGCTCCTGGGACCCTTTTCCCCCTGTTCATTGTTCTGTCTTAATCTGATATGAAAGTTTTGGCTTCATTTTATTATATTTTATTTTGTCATGTTTGGTTGTTGTCTCTTGAAACCTTTTCTAATGAGACAGAAAAGGAGTGGATCCAGAGGGGAGCAGAGGTGGAGACGAACTGGTAGGAGTAGAGGGAAGGGGAAACTGTAATTAGGATATATTGTATGAGAAAAGACTATTTTCAATCGAAAATAAAAATATAATTAGAGCGTACTTGAAGGTTCCGGCAGAAGAGCAATGAGGGAAGAAGGGGATGCCCACCTGGCCAGTCACATCAGTCAAGTCAACTCTGGTAATCCAGAGTTTTCATACTAAGATGGACTAATTTTCATTCATACTAAGTGTCTCTCAGCTTTGAGAAATAAATCAGACTTCCTTTGCCAAAGTGTCTAATGAGGGGAATCCCGTTGGGTAGAAGACAAAAATCACAGGCCTAAAATAAACATATTATCCATCACAAGATTCCAGTTATTTAGATTCTTTATTTATCTTTTCAATTAATTTTACTTATTTGTTTGTTTGTTTATTTATGTTTTGGGTTTTTTTGCGACAGAGTTTCTCTGTGTAACAGCCCCAGCTGGCCTAAGACTCGCTCTGTAAACCAGGCTGGCCTCGAACTCACAGAACTCCACCTGCCTCTGCCTCCAGAGTGTTGGGATTAAAGGTGTGTACCACCATGCCTGGCTTCAATTAATTATTTTAAAGGAATAAGGAACAAGCGACTTCACTGATGATTACATGGGAAATGTGATAAAGATCCACCTGCATATCCAGAAAGACAAAAGGGGCTAAATAACCTTCACAACCTTCTAGGTCCACTACATTAATCTACAATTGTCCTCTGAGCACATAGTAAACCTTCAAGTCACTATTTTTTTTACCACCAACAATTTACTTATTTTTAATCCCTTAATGTCTTACATAAGAACCACAGCTAGGAAATATGGGTAAGAAAGATAGTATCATCATCCTTAAAAAGAAAGAGAAAGGGTAAAGGGTCAGGGAGTGTGAAAGCCACTTCACAGTCAACCTTTCCTATGCCCAGCAAGCACAATAATAAGCAGTTAGTTACTATGCTTGACTATCTGTAGTCACTTTATAATCACCTATTGTCTGAGGCTGGAAACCACATTTTCTATATTCCCTTTCCATATGCAGTTCAAGGATAATAACTGGAACTAAGAAATAGACAAGCAAAATGAAGGCAATGTTTCTAAGCCCATGGGTACTAGATGCATGGCTTGTTCTAATGCTGTGTGGCTTGGTAAGCCTTTTCCTCAGGTAAGACTAACTTACTTATTTAGAACCTATTGATTGTTTTATACAATAACCACAGCTATGAAATAGGGATAAGAAAGATTGTATCCTCATCCTCAGAAGGAAAGAAAAAGGGAAGAGGTCAGGGAGACTGGAAGCACTTTATAGGTGACCAATCCTGTGCTAAGCAAGCACTTACTTCCTGAAAGCTTTTCCAGGTTTGCCTTTATCCCTACATTTCACTCACTCACGAGTGCTCTTCAGGCTAAGATATTCACAATCAAGTTCTCTAACCCAAGAGACGCTGGCTTGGTATTTCAGGGTTAGAGACTTACTGATAATTTCTCGAACATTCGACAGAGCTCCTTTCAACTAGAAACAACACATTCCTTGATCTGCACACATCTAGGTACACCACGAGTGCCCTCATGTACCACAGAATGACCATTTCCTGAACTAGTCGTATGATGTATAGTCATCAAGCTGCTGCAAGTTTAAGCTGGATGGAGAAGTCTCTAGAGCCATCACCAGTACTGCTTAGAACGCCAGAATAATAAAAGTCTTATCTGAATCCCGGATGAGCACCTCTTAAAGGCTATACATCTTGGCAAGTTATTTAAAACAATGCTTTATTAGGATTCTTTTGTGTCTGATAAAGAAAAAATGTCAGATACCAAAAATATGTGTCCTCATAATAGGTTCAAAGCCCATGCACTGAGTTGGGGAAAGAGAAATGCTGGAATAGAGGCTAAAAGAGATTCTGTCCTCAGCTACATTTTAATTTCATACAACAAAAAAAAACTAATTGATTTTTCATTAAATTTTCATTTAAAACAATGCTATCATTTGGATTGATCATTTTTTAAAAACTAGATATCCTAACAACTAAACATGAAGCAATGTTAAACTATGAAGCGTACAATGACTCTATGTTTACAAGGGAGAGGTACTTCCTGAAAATACATTTCATTCTTTCACTTGAAATAAATCTTTTAACCATTATTTTAAACAATAAACTTTTAGCCCTGTAATTTGTTTTCAAGTAACTTGACCATTTTTTGTTGTTTTTGTATAGAAAGAAAACATAGGAGGAAAAAAGTGATAATGAGACTGATCACTTGAGAAGCATCTTATTGAAACTATTATCTCAGAATATACTATATTCTTTCAGATTTCTAGAAATCTTTCTTACAAACCCAGAATAGAATGAAATGGAAAATAATATGTCTGAGTATCCATGTTACAAGTCTAGTATGGCTGGTCAGCATGTTCAGCTCCCTGTTAAGACTCTGGGCATGGTGAATGGAAAGCTTCCTGTCAACAGGAAGACACCATTCTTCAAGAGCAATTTTGTCTCCAACAGCAGGTACTCTAACAAGGATAGAGTCTATCCGCTTATCTCTCTTGCCTTTTGTTTATTTAATGTTTATTTGTGTGCCTGTCTGTATCTGTGTGAGCATATACGTAAGTGTGTGTGTGTGTGTGTGTGTGTGTGTGTGTGTGTGTGTGTGCGCACGCGCACTTGTGTGTAAGGAGGCAGGAAAAGGAAACTGGTTGTCCCTCTATATTACTATTTCTTTGAGACAAGATCTCTCCCTGAACCTAGGTCTTGAGTTTTCATAATGAAGCTGGAATCCAGCAACCTCCAGGGATGCCTGTCTCCACCCCTTTTAGAACTGAGGTTACAGGTGTGCACATGACTCTCAACTTGTGTGGGTACTCAGATACAAACTCACACCCTCACAACTATACAGTCATCTCTCCAGGCTGTGAGCCTAACTTTTTAAATCCTGATATGCTAAAACCAAATAAAGACACTGATCCAAAAATTTACTTATTGGTTAATCAAAAATGATTTAAGTGTAGCATTCATAAGTAAATTGTTTCTGGGTAAACTGAAAGTCACCACGAAGAAAGAAATTAAAAAAAAAAAGAGTGAAGGGTATTAAGGAGTGTGTATATACTTCCATCCTCACACCAAATATAAAAGCATGCATTTTTTTTTAATTCCCCAGAGTAGGTTCATAGTACTCATGATTTGAAGGGGAAAAAAATAAAGCAATGCAACAAAAATTAGATATACACAAGCAGTGCACATATGAGGCCAAAATACTAATTTACTATTACTTTCCTTCAAAATGCTTAAGATTTTCCTATGTGTATGAGTATCTTGCCTACATGTATACATGTATACCAAGTAAGTATCTAGTACCCATGGAGGTCAGAAGAGGGGGTTGGATTCCATGGCACTGACGGTTTGGAGCAACCACAGAGGTGGTGGGAACCAAACTAATGGGATCCTCTACCCCACTGAGCCAACTCTCCAGTCCCCTTCTTTTCTTTTTTAATATCAACTTCTTCAAGGTCAATATTCAAGCATTCCCTTAACTTTGACACTATTTCACTGTGTATAACAGGAGCAATGCCAATGTTTGAAAGTACAAAAAAGAGTGTTGATCCTAATTATATTAGTTAAGGTTTCTATTGCTGTGATAAACACCTTGACCAAGACAATTATAAAACTTATACAGTTTAATTGGGCTTAAGATTCCAGAGAGATAGAGTTTGTGATGACAGAGCAACTGCATAGGTGCAGGTCCCTGGAGCAGCAGAGAGCTCACATCTTGATCCATAAGCAGGAAGAGGAAAAAATGGACTGAGGAGAGCAAGAAGCTTTTGCAACATTCAGTCTGTTCCAGTGACACACCTCATCTAACAAGGCCAAACCTCCTAATCATTCCCAAACATCCACCAACTAGGAACAGAGTACTCATATGCCTGAGACTTACAGGGAGCATCTCATTCAAACCACTACATTCCACTCCCTGGCCCACATAGTCTCATGGCTATATCATAATACAAAATGCATTCAGTCCGACTTCAAATGTCTCCATGGTCTTCCACAGCCTCAACATTGTTTAAAAGCCCAAAGTCCAAAATCTCCCCTAAAAGCTCTAGGCAATTTCTTAACTGTAACACCCTGTAAAAAGCAAAAAGCAAAATATATATTTCCAATATAAAATGGTACAAAATATACATTGCCATTCCAAAAAGGGAGTTAAGGGGGCACAGTGGGGAAGTATTGAACCAAAGCAAGACTGAAACCCAGAAGGGCCAAGTCCAAATAGTGTAGTTCCATTGTCCAATGTCAGCAGGTTCAGATGGCTCTCCTCTTCCAGGTTGGATACCTGCAAGATACAGCTCTCTCTTGGGCTGGTTCTACTCCCTGTGTGCAGCTATCACTGGCAGATATCCCATGACTCTAGCATGTCTAGTAGCTGAGATCTCACATCTCCAAACAGCAAAACAGGAGGCAGAGAGGTACACTGAGAATGCCTTCTGGTCTTGTCCTATGAAACTGCCTGAGGCTGAATTGAAAAGTAATCAACTAATTTCTTTGGCGGAAAAGATTTCAAAACAGGCTTGTATTGGCTCTGCCACATAGTTATTAATAATTACTCTTCTGCAAGTCTATAATGAAAAAGAGCACGTGGGGCAAAAAGAAACACAAAATGTATAGTTTGAAGAGAAAAAGAGCAATAAAGTCAAGGTCTTTCGAAACCCCAAAGTCTACCCTGCCCTAGTGACACAGCTCCTCCAACAAGGATAAAGCTCCCTCCCACTCCTTCTCAAATAGTTCCACCAACTGAGGACCAAATTTTCAAAGATATGAGCCCCCAGGGGCCATTCACATTCAAACCACCACACTAATGTTTAATGTGAATGACTCCAGACATACAAATTAACAGTAGACATATGACTGGCTTTCACATTAACACGACTCAAAGGGGCACCAGAGAAAATACCATTTTAGTATCAGAATATAGCATCAAAGGAGAAAGATCTCGGGCCAGGGGTGGCGGTGGCATATGTCTCTAATACAAGCACTTGGGAGGCAGAGGCAGGCAGAGTTCCAGGACAGTCTGGTCTGCATAGTTCCAGGTCAGCCAGAGCTACATAGAGAGATCCTGTCTCAAAGGAAAAGGGAAAAAAAATAAAAAATAAAAAAATAAAGAAAAGGAGAGAAAAATATCTCACTTATTAAATACGTCATACAATGACCAAATGTATAAAAACCATTTCCATTTGTATTTCAATTAAAAATTTACAGAGCTCAAAAGAGGACATGAGAAATTAATTCAGACTGCATAGACTCGATTCTTCTTGTGTGTTTCTCACATGTTTACATGCATGCCAGAATGGATAGTGTTCTCATGCTTCACAGATGTGCCCAGTATTTTCATGCTTTCCAAACAGATACATGAAAAAAATGTGTCCTGTTATGTGAGTTTCCATCAGTGTTAATGACCTTGGCTATCTGTTTATATGGTTTTAGTCTATCATATTTACTTTTCAAGGAACGAGTATATAAATCTTTTGCCAATTCTTCTAGCTCACTGAAAATACTCTGAGGTCAAAATTTAAAGAATTTCTTTAGGAAGTATTTCTGTTTGTTATTACTAGGTGCATAAAGATCTCTTTCAACATACAACTATTTTAAATAAGAATTTAGTGTGTGCTTTCTATTTACATCAGTAGTATACATTTTCTCTCCAGACTCATAAGGGCTAATCTGCATTTATGACTTCTTAGGGGAGATATCTTTTACTTTTCTCCCTTGTACCAAGATAGGTTTTTTTTCAAAAAATAAAAAACTTTATCTGGATATTGAGGGAGATAGATACTTTTAGGTTTAGCGTTGTCATTTGTTTTGTTATATTTTAAGGGCCTTTATTATTTTAAATTTTATTAATTTAATTTTGCTTCATTTTAAAAGTCTTTATTATTTTAAAGTTACAAGTGTCTGAAAAACTCCTTTTTAAAAACATACAACCCTTATTTTGTTATTACTTGAAAAGGTTTTTTCTTCTTTTTTTTTTTTTTTCAAGACAGGGTTTCACTGTGTAGCCCTGGATGTCCTGGAACTCATTCTGTAGACCAGGCTGGCCTTGAACCATCCAGAAGACTTACATTTTGTTTTGTTTTGTTTTGTTTTGATATTTTGTGTGTGTCTCTCTCTGTGTGAGCACATACATGCCTTTGAACATGAATGTGCCAGAGCATGTAGGTCCAGTCCTTTCCTTTCTTTCCATCTTTTGGGTCCCAGGGAGGAAATCTGGTGAATCACAAATAGTCTGCAACTCAGGAACCTATACATTCTCTAAATGTTCATAACCATACTATAGGGGGCATTTACAGAATTAGCTAAAACAAAGATAATGTTATAGAAAGAAAACAAAAGTTTGATTTCTCCATTCACATAAAACCCCAAACTTAACAGACTAAATTAAATACTGTTCATGACTACACAGGTTTGAAATATAAAGGAAGAGGCAGGCGGATCTTTGTTCGAGGCCAGCCTGGTCTACAGAGCAAGATCCAGGAAAGGCGCAAAGCTACACAGAGAAACCCTGTCTCGAAAAACCAAAATATATATATATATAAAGGAAATGATTAGGTGATGAGAAATACACAGCTGAGATGAAAGGGACTCTGTTATACATATGAGCTTGCAGAGGCAGGCCCAGGAGTCCAAGGCTCAGTAACGTCCTATTTTTAAGTGCAGTGTCAGAAATACTAGTACCCACCATTAAGCTTTTACCTGAACCCACAAGCTAGATTCTCAACTAAATACAATATGTTAATATTGTAATACTGACATAATACTGAGAACTGAATTCATAGAAATAACAAAGAGCAATATGAACACCTGTTTGACTTCTGAGTGTATGTTTATGCTATAACTCCTTTTAAATTTTTCCATCAGAATATCACTGAGATCAATAAACAAAGAATAAATACCGTGTTTCTTATTGGAATTTTCTTGGGTTCTGGTGGCACGTCCTGGGGAACAAATTTCACTGGTTCCTTAATCTGTCTCCTTGATCGTTTGGTTCCGTCTGGCAATGTTTCCATGGCCATGTCTGCTTCCATGTCACTGCTCCCAGCCTGGTCACACTCTGAGCACTGCCTGAACAAATTTTTGTTAAAATAAAGTCAATATTTATTATCTTCTGATTTTAGCTATAACTTCTATAAATACAAAAAGAATTCACACACACACACAAATAAATACACACAGCAGTGTGATAATGACAACACACAGAAGCACACCTCCACACCTGCCAAAATGACTGTTACAGAAAGCAATTCAGTGTAGCCACATACTACAAGAACAAATGGAACAATGCTACTGCAAGCCAAGAGAACTCATAGACCACTCACTAAGAAGTATCTTCCTACTTAGAAATGATGACTTTTTTAATGTGACATATACTGAAAAGTCTTTTATGGACTTTCATTCTTATATTTCATTACCATACTTTTCATTATATTTTTTGTCACAGTATGCTGAATATACCATCTGGAAAAAAAATGGGATCTGTGAAGTGTTGGAGTGAGTAGTCATTTTACTAGTAAACCAAGCAAAACCTTTACCTTGTCAGTGAAGACCTAGAAATGTGTGTTCTGCCAATTATAATATGCCCATTAAAACGTTACAACCAAGCTGGGTATGGTGGCGCACACCTTTAAGCCCAGCACTTGGGAAGCAGAGGCAGGCAGATCTGAATGTTCAAAGCCAGCCTGGTCCACAGAGTTCCAGGTCAGCCATGGCTATTATACAGAGAAACCTTGTCTCGAAAAAACAAAGAAAACAAACAAATGAACAAAAACACATTACTGCCAGCTGTTAAAAGTAAATTTATATTTATACATTTTCTTCAAATATAATTTAAAAGGATTAAAAAGATTTCCAAAAGTCTAATTTGTGATATATGATATATTTACTTTACATGTGTTAATATTTGTACCTTTGAATGTAACTTAAAATTCAAACATCTCTAAGCATTTCTTATCATTTAAATCACTCTCCATCAAAACTTTTATTTTCGATATATCAATAATACAGACTTATTATTAAGCTTACTTTTACTTTTAAAACTGAGATCTTTAAATTCTGGGTTCTACAGCATAAATACAAAGTACTATTTGTCTTGCTGAAATAATCATATTAACTGCTGCAATGCAAAGTATCGGTGAGAAAAATAAAGTGTTATTCTCTAATGCATAACTTACAAAATTCTTACATGCATGTTGCTAGTGCAACTAAAAGATGTTTTATAGATTACCAAATCAGTAATAAACTGCTCTTATACTTATTTCAAATAAAAACATCAGTAACTAATATGGTACTACATAAATGCCTTACATAATCCCAGAATTTACTTGATGAATATATTCTGAAGAGGCAAACAAAATTATGAAAAACTGTGAAATGCTAAGGTTTTTTTGTATTGTTTTTTAAATAATAAAATTCCACAGCCATTTTATGTAAATAAGCTTACAAACAATATCAAATTATGTCTCAAGTGGATCATTTTTCTGCTTTATATGTCTAAATTATACAAACTAATAACAAATTGATCATTTTCATCAGCTCAACGAAATGTCATAGTTTCTCAAGCATTCCAGTCCCGTGTGTGTGTGTGTGTGTGTGTGTGTGTGTGTGTGTGTGTGTTGCCTGTACATGTGGACAGCAGAGGACAACTCGAGTGTTGATCCTCAGGTCTCCTATTGGCTTGTGGCTTATTGATTAGGCTACTGACTGACCTGCAAGCCCTAAAGATCTAGAGTCTCTGCCTGCCCAGTACTGAGATTTACAAGCGTGCACCACCATCAAGTCTGGCTTACAGGGCTTAGAGATATCAAACTCAGGCCATAGGCTTGCATGGTAAGCACTATATGAACTGAGCTTTTCCCCAATCACTCATATTCACTGTAAAAATTTATAAATCCCTATAATATGAAAACATGTACTTTTTGTGTAATCTAGTTTTCAAATTAAAACATTGTCACTTTATTTCTGTTTTTGTAGCTACTACTCATCATTACAACATTGTGTTCTTATGCTCATTCCCAAAGCCACTAAAAATTTAAATGATAAGTAAATTTGTTCTAGAACATTCAGACAATTAAAATGACATGCCATGAAACCCTGAAACATCAAAAAACTCAAGTTACCAAGAAAATTTTGTAACTGACAATACAGAATATGTATTCCAATTTTAAGGTAGCTGTCATGAGTCACGTCATATACATCTACACAGATGGACCATTTTCACTTTCAACAATATATTAAACCCTGTATTCTCCACCTTCAAACACCCTTTAAGATATCTATCTACACAACAGTCTAGTATAAAAGCCACAGCATATTCAATTCAATGGGATCAAAGAACATTTTCAGGGTAAGTGATGATTACCCTGGAAATGTCAAAAACATGTACCTGAATTCATTTAGTAATCTATGGCACTACTATGATGGATGATGTCATTCTGTATGCTGTGAATATGTGTTGCTCTGACTGGTTGATAAATAAAGCTGTTTGGCCAATGGTGAGGCAGAATAAGGTTAGGCGGGACATTCCAACTAGAGAGAGAAAACCAGAGCTGAGAGATGCTGCCAGCCGCCACCATGAGAAGCAAGATGTAAAGATACTGGTAAGCCAAGAGCCACATGGCAAAGTACAGATTTATAGAAATGGGTTAATTTAAGATAGAAGAACTAGATAACATGAAGCCTGCCATGGCCATAGCTTAAAAATATTAGCCTGTGTGTGTTTATTTGGGTCCTAGTGGCTGCGGAACCAGTGGGTGAGAGAGATTTGTCCTGACTATGGGCTAGGCGGGCCACAGGAAAACTTTCAGCTACACTACTATGACACACAAGCTTATTAATGAAGCTCATTTAATTATTTATGTATTTACTTAATATATACATTCTATCAGAGATGGGACCTACAGTTTGTAATTCCTATGCAAAAAAAAAAAAACCTTAAGATTTTTGAAGTAATTTAAGTAATTGAAACTATTAGCTGACAATGCCCCCTCAAAGATCCAAGACCACTTAGCAAAAACCCCAACATAGGCATGAAAAGCCCTCTTTTAATTTGTAGGCTAGGGTTGTCCAAGAGACTTCCAAAACATTACAGGCTATTGTTATTGTCCACAGTTACTCCCCAGAAGTGGAAGGTAAATCCCTATTTATTGAAGACACCATGCACTGTAGGCTTAGGGCCCAGAGGCCCCTAAGCTGGAGCTGACATAAAAGCCTCCTCGCCTGAGGACTAGCTTTTATAGTACCAGAAGGTACCATACAAGCTTCCAGAGGAGGGACGCAAGCAACAGTCCTAACCAGCTATGGTGCCTATGAACCACAACAAATACCAACATGGCACAATTACTGTAAGGGTACAGTCGTGGCACACATAACTTAGCAGTAACCAACAATTCTATCATTGGACTTAACTCCTACTCAAAAAGATGAAAATCATGCCTGGTACTCAATTACCCAGTAATGAATGCCATCGATTGATGGGGGAATGTCTTTCTGTACACTGCGAATATGTGTTGCTCTGATTAGCTGATAAAAAAAGCCGTTTGGCCTATAGCAAGGCAGCTTAGAGGCAGGTGGGAAATCCAAACAGATAGATAGGAAGAGAAAGGAGAGGCAGAGAAGATGCCAGAGAGTCGCCCAAGGAGCAACATATAATGGGACGTAGGTAAAGCCACGAAATATGTGGCAATACATAGATTAATAGTTATGGGCTAATTTAAGATGTAAGATCTAGCTAGCGAGAAACACTCAAGTTTCTGAGTGTTTCTCGCTAGCTAGATGAGCCAGTAGGCCATACAGTTCATAATTAATATAAGCCTCTGTGTGTTCATTTGGGTCTGAGCGGTTGCGGGACCACAAGGCCGCAGTAGCCGGGCAGGACCAGGAAAACTTTCAGCAACAATTGATCTTAGGCCGGAACCTACAAACCACCGCTTTAATGAACCAGCATAATCCCTAACTACACTTTAAATGTTTGTCCTTATACCTATAGGTAAGCATAGTCCTCACACCTCATCAGAAAACATCTCTTTGTAATAGTTAGAAACTATTACAGATAAAACACCATCAATCCAAATGCAGAGTTGTGACATCCAGTCCCAATGAATACATCTAGACAACACTTCTATACCTCAGGAAACATTGAAGAAGAGGGGTAGAAAGATTATAAAGGCAGGGATCAGGGAGTCTGTGTGAAACTGTGTCTCATAGAATACATCCATAAAGTTTCATCAACATGATTGTTTAAACATGAACTGAATAAGGACAACAACAACAGACATGCCAAAGTGAATGGGAACAGGAGAGGGGAAAGACACACCACTCATAGCAATGAGCCTTTAACCCTACACAAAGAACTACTGGCAAATAAGGAATTCTAAGAGTGGGAGAAATAGTCTTCCCAGACAACAGCACACACACAAATTGGTTATCTAACAGCAAATGGTCAGCTCATGAAACATACACACACACACACACACACACACACACACACACACACACACACACGTAACATTATACAGACAGAGCAGGTTATAAATAAGAATATATATGTATCAACATTTATGCATGGAACAACAATTAACGATAAAAGAGGCTGTGAATTTGAAAGAGCAAGAGTAGTGTTTGGAAGCAGAAAAGAGGAGACGATGAAATTATAATTTCAAAAATAAAAGAAAAATATTTCTAAAAACTATTAAATAAAATAGAGTTTCAACACTAAATTACAAAGATCACGTGAGGAGTTATGCAAAAGAACAACATTCACTTTCATGTTGAAATATCAAGAGAATCTTTTTAAATTTGCTACACATTCTGTCCAAAACCACTATCAAATCATCTTTTAAAAAAATAATCTTCCAGCCAGGCATGGTGGTGCAGGCCTTTAATCCCAGCACTCAGGAGGCAGAGATAGGCCTGAGTTCAAGGCCAGCCTGATCTATATAGTGAATTCCCAGGACAGCCAGGTCTACACAGAGAAATCTTGTGTCAAAAAACAACAACAACAAAAAAAAACATTATTTTGGGTAAGATAACGGATGAAATGTCTCCCTGGGACCGGATGAGGGGGAGGGTCATATATCCCCAAAAGAAGAGGGTCAGCAATTCATCAAAGTTGTGACCAGTTACTTGAAAAATGCGGAAGACTGGAATGCACAGAAAAGTAAAATATACAATTCACAAAGGCAAATGCCACATGTTTTCCTTACATGCATGTATCTACATTTTGTATGTTTGTGTGCATGTTGTTTATGTATAGGTGAAGGCCACAGGAAGATATCAGTGTCTTCCTCCATCACTTTCCACTTTATTTTGTTGCTGTTGCGGTTTAAAAATTTTTTTTTCATACAGTATATTCTGCTAGTGCTGTGCTCTCTACCAGCTCCTCCCAGATCCACTTTATTTTTTGAGAGAGGCTCTTATTCAATCTGGAACTCATAGATCCAGCTAGATTAGATGAACAGAGAGCTTCCAGGATTCTCATGTTTTTGCCTCCAAGGGCAAAGATTGCACCCACCCGAAGCCACAAAGCACTCCTTATTCTGGTCCTGGGGATCCAGACCTGGGTCCTCAAGCAGGCACAACGAGCACTGTAACCCACTGAGCCATCTCTCTAGGCCCCCGAATCCATACCCTCTTCAATAGATTGCAACTCCAGGATTCAGGTCCTTTTCTTTTCTAAGACTAGAACACTTATTTTTGCATAAAAAGAATATTCATTTCCTAGTTTTTCCTTGCCTGCATTCCCCTTCCTGAAATACTATGACAATTAGTCTATTAAAATCTGAGCGCCTGCTTCTTCCTTGAACTAAACCTAGGATAAAATTCATTATATGCATCTTGAACTAAACCTAGGATAAAATTCATTATATGCATCTGGGATGGTTAACAGTCAGCTTGACAGAACTGAGAATCACCTGGGAGATTCTATGGCTTTGAGGGATTATCTGGATTATGTTAATTGACATAGAAAACCCCATCTTATTGCATGACAAGATAAAGATCCTTCTGCCTTGACATCCCAGCCATGATGGCCTGAACCCTGAACTGTGAAAATATTACCTTGAACTGTGAGAATATTACTATATTGAGAATATTACCTTTCTCAATCTTAAATTGTTTTGGTTTTTTTTTTTTAATGGTGTTTCATCACAGAAATAAGAAAAGAAACTTTAATAAAATATCTGTAGTGATTCAACATGACTAAGTCAGTGAAAAGACAATTAAGAGATGTTTTTCAGGGCTGAGGATGTAGTTGAGTTGATGGAATATTTGCTAAGCACAACAGAGTCCTGGGTCCAATTCCTTATACCACATAAACTGAGCATGTTGGCATAGGCCTATAACCCCAGCACTGAGGAGGAGAAGCAGGAGGTGTGAAACTGATGGTCATCCCTAGCTATCTAACGACGCCAACATAAAACTACAAAATGAGACTCTGTCTTAAAACAAAACAGAAGTTTTCAGAGTTTCTGGATTTTCAAAGAACGGCTGATGAAACTTAAAATTTATTTAACTTCAAAATAAAAGTAAAGAATTTGAGAAATACCAAATCATAAAATGAAAGAAAATTATACTCACCAGAAAAACCTCTGGCGCCTTATGTAAGAAAGAATACATTGCTAAAAGTTCATTTCTACAAATATTTTATTCATGTAATAGTTAGAAAGACTTACAAATATTCAATTCAAAGGTATGAAAAAGTGCTTTACTATGAATTAGTGATGTAACACAGTTGTACTGCTAAAGATAAAAGCAAACCAATTCCAACCATATCCAGCCTGCTTCACTCACCAGTAACTGTTTTTGGTCTTTCTCGGCATCCTTGTAAGGGGCGGATCAAGGCACCCAAGATGGTAATGCAGCTTACAGGTGTCACACAGTAAAAGGAGATGCTGGTCATGGTTCTTCTTACAAATCCCACAACTTCAATAAAAGCAGCAAATGAAAGTTACACTGATGTACGCAGGGAAACAGTTTAATTACAACAGCTCTGAGTTCAATAGCTTTCAACTTGATAACTCTGTCTTCTGTTACAGCATTTCCAGTCCTTAGAGACTGAGTCTTGCTATAAGGACCAGGCTGGCCCTGATCTCATGATCCCCCTTGCCTTAGCATGTAGAGAATAGGTATGTACAGGACCCTGCAATAACTTATGTTTTTCATAGCATTGTTTTAACAATGCCAGTAACTGTTCTAAATAAAGAAAGTTAAAAGGAGTTTAGATCTAACATAAGCTTTAAGTTTTCTAAAGCTAAACCTATTAAAGAATGGGAATATTTAAGATATGTATTCTCAACATAGCCTTTTAGTTATTACTTGAAATTCATTTAGCATTAGTTCAATTTTTCTTTAAAAACAAACTATGAAAGAAACATAAACTGTGAAAAAGAGTATTCTAATTTTTAAAACTACCCTGAAGGTCAAAAGAAATTATTCCACAAACACCTTTGTTTTTTATTATTAAATGCTAACCTTTCAAATAGCCTTACACATACAAATAAGCTACACAAAAGTCAGATTTTAAATTAAAAAGAACATACTAATTGATATAGTACAAGCTTTAGGAATTTTTAAAACAGCTAACATTTCTTGTGGGAAAAGGCAATTTTACTTCTAAGGAAATGAGCACCATGGCTTGCACATTTAGCATATATTTATAGTGGGAATTACAGAATGAGGGAAAAGCTGTCTGAGAACCTAAGAGAAACAGGAATGCAGAGCAAACTGAAGAACAATAATGTCAGGTATTTTCAATATTCCTGGAAACACATATGTAAAGCAGCAATAATAACAAAAATGAGCAGCATTAACAAAACCAACAACAAAAATCTCACCAGATCTTAAAAGAAAATCAGTTTAAACATATTCTGAAGCAAAAAATAATTGTAGTCATAAAACTCCAACATCTAGTGCTATGCTTAATATTTTCAAAAGAACCAATACGCTTGGGGAAAGAGTGTGGTAATATACTCAAGTTCAGACTATAAACTAAGACAATAATGTGCTTTCCCATATTTCACATATATATACATGTATACATACATATATGTGCATGTTATTTTTACATGTATTTATATACTATAAATACAGCATTTTCTAAATTCTTGCTTATTGTGATTAATACATTACATGAAAAAAGTGACCTCTTATTTTAATATAGAAAAAAATGAAGCCTTTATTTAGATATAGAAAATGAAATTGTCATGTAAAACTACTACAGTGATCAATACTGTTAAAATACTGAACACAGGAAGTAAAGGAGAAAACTATGTCTGGAAATGAAATTATTACAACTGAGCAAGGAGAGAAAAAAGTACAGACAGACTAAAATATAAAATTCATCATCTTTATTCATTACCATTCATCACTACCTAAATCAAAAGCAAAATTTTACAACTCATTCAAGTAAAATATAAATGTTTACTTATTAATTAAGTTCATTAAAAATTATATAATTACTGATTATAAGTAAATTTAAGAGATTAATGGAATATAACAGGCACAGCTTTTAAAGTACTTTTGTACTTTCTTCAGCCTAACACTCTCCCAACTGAGCTATTCTGTCTGGGTATTTTGTAATTTCTTATTTCCATGGAATTCTTTGTTTCCATGGAGCATATGAAAATTTATTCTCAGTTCCTTAGAAGATACATCATTTATCTTTCTGAAGAACAACAAATACCTCTTATATCATCCAATCTACAAAGCATTTTCGATCAAATGCACCTGAAACATACTTAGCTGAAATTCTGAAATGGACCATAATTGCTCTCAGATATGTAAAGTACCTTCTGACTAGTACATATTAGTTGAAAGATAAACAATTATTATTCTTTTATGATTTCATTACTTGCCTATAAAGTACTGTAGGAAGAGCAGACGTCTTTTGTGTGCCTCCTTCTTTTTTACTGGGTTTTCTCTCCTTAGGTGCTCGTAAAATTGCCGGTACATTCAACTTCTATTGATATGAATAAATGTAGTAGATGCTGTTTTAAAGATGAAGTACAAAGCAACATTTTCCCCTATTTGCCACTAAATCTAACTAGATAAGCTAGGATTCAGAGAGGCAAATCTGCCTTACCAGCGATATTAGTAAAGAGAAAGAAAACGATTTTTTAATCTCACTTTCTTCTACTAAAAAGCTACAATTACACACTCATCAGTTCTCAGAATTACACTCCACATTATGAGAAATATGCTACTTTAGCTTGAAAACCCTAAAAGATGAGGACAGTAGAGAAGGCTTAAAAACCTAACACAGTATACTTGGGCAAAAACATCAATCCGTTTCTTTGCAACTTCCCAGCTGTATTGGTGTTTCATAGGTTAATTAGAAAAATTATCTTATTGGACCAAACCCTGTAAAAAAGCGGATGAGATTCTCCTTGGCTCTCCACTAATCTGTAGTATGCTGGCTTCTGAGACAGCAATCATCTATCAAAGTCATTTCTTAGTGGCCCAGTGAGCCCACATCTGTTCAGCCAACTGGAAAAGCATCACAAAATGATAAACACGAATTTTATGTCTGTGCATGCCACCTTCACACAATGCAATTTGCAATCTTCTATGAAGTTATTTAATAAATGGAAATGTCTTTTATAGTAGATAATATTTCAAACTGTAGAGGAGGTTTTTATGGAACAAATATAAACCAAGTGAAAACCAAATGCTAGTTGGCAAGTAGCCTTTTACACTCCCCAAATACCATAATCTTCCAAAAATCTATTAACTACCTATCAACAAGAACAAGAGTTAACATGCCTAAAGGTAACTCTTCCTCTTTGTCTTTTGAAATGAATTATTCTTTGTGGTACCAATGACATGCACTCTGTTCACAAAAGAAGTTTTTTCAAAACCAACAGGGTACTGTACAAATCAACATGCATTACTTTATATTTATATACATTATATCAGGAAGTTGATTTTTACAGATGTCTAAAATTTATACAATTAAAAATCCTACAAATTAATTTACAAAAGAACCACAAACAGTGAGTCTCTATCACCTATAAGTGAAATCATGTGAAAAAAAAATCTTATCATTTATTATACATAGTATTAAAGGACATCTAAAAACCTCCATTTTAGACGTTTTTCTTTTTAATATGAAGCACATTAACAGGCTACAGTTGCTCAAGGACACAGGGCCTTTCCTTTGCTTGTCCTATAACTACTAATAATAGTTACCAATACATACAAAAAAACATACTTTAACATCTAAGTTTCAAAAACTGTACCTCTTGTGCAGATGAAAACAAAATTAACATGAAAATGAATGGCTCTGTTTGAATTTTTTAATTTTAAATACAAATAAATTGCAAAAATGAGCAGGACATAAAAATGGAAAGAAAAAAAAACTGTGACAAAGAATCTAAAACCACTGAATAAAGAATATACTAGAGAAAACTCACGCTTCACATCTTAGCTCATCAGAAATGACAAGTCAATCAATTTGAGCAAACAAAAAACAAAAAATACCAACAAGATAGCTGATGAATGAACCAAATTAAGGTACAGGTTCTCAGTAGGCAGTGGCTACCAGTGGTCTGTAAGTATTTCAGACAGAAATCATTACCCCAGGGGATTAGGCTCTGATCGAATAGAATTATTTAGTTAACAAAGTGGCTATTATGTAAGAAATATGTACTTTGAAAATTCACAGAGAGCAAGAATTGAAGAAACTAACTGAAAAGAAACTAACCTGCCCTGTAATTCGGCCAAGTAAGGCCCATATTCCTTGCCCTTCACTTCGAAGTTTCCCATTCAGATTCTGCAGTTCTTCTAAAGATTCACAGAGCTACAAAAAGATTAAGTCAAATTAGTAAGCTTTTTATGTATAAATATAAGTTAATAAAAATTTCCACATTTATTTTCCATATATTGTAATATATTCAAGTCAGATAACTACTGAAAGACAAAGATACATTATTATTACTTAGTATGGTGAACATGCTCAAGAGAAGGTAAACTCTGTGTTTTTAGTAATGATGATAGTTATATATCTATATATTTCATTAGTTTGGCACATAATTTAACACATATTTTGCTATGTTTTTATCAAATCACACATTTCCATTACTTTTCTCATGAGAAAACTAAGAATCACAGAGGTTCATTTGGCTAAGATCATAATAACTACCAAAAATCTCCAGACCGTCTGGCTTTATTTCCCCATAGTCTTTGGGGATTACCAGACATTATTTCCTACTAATTTCAATTCTTTAAATGTTTTTTGAACAATAATTAGATACCAGTTTAAATATTCATGCTACTTAGAACCTAACAATTCAGTAATATCTTGCTTTATATGATATTAGACAGGAAGATTTAAAGTAAAATTTTAAATGGGGAAATATTTATATCAAAAATACCATCTAATTTAAGAAAGATTACTAATTTAAGGCTGAGTTTTCTAATTTTCAACAAACTTTAAAAAAAAAGGTCTATAATGGTGTGTACAGTTACAAATAAGGAATGAGGTTAGCTGTGTTAGTGTCAAACACCAGCACCAATAACTGTGCGGCCACGTGCAAATTATGTTACCTCGTCACACCTCAGTTCCAACCCCTAAAAACAGGAGCAATAATAACTCACGCCAGCGACAAGGAGAGAACTAATGACTTACTATGTGTCAAGAGATCAAACAGTGCCTAGCATAAGGAAGTGCTCAGGAAGAGAATGATGGTAATGAAAATGATGAAGGCGGATGGAAAAGAGCCTAAGAGCTACAGAATTTCAAACTGAACCACAGAAATGCAATAAAATCACAAAACAACTATAAATACAATCTACTAAATACTGTGTATTTATAGCCAACGTACCTTATTATATTCTACATGAAGCTTTTCTTGCTCATTCTCTAATTTATCCTTTATATTCTTTTGTTCAGCCATATTTTCCTGAATTTGAATCATGCGCATATTTCTCTCTATTTAAATTAAATATCCAATTTTACTTCAGTAGAAAGTAAAGGCTAATACATAAACGTAATAAACATACACAAAGAATCAAACTAGCCATAGAGATGGTCATTTGGATAAACCTACATTGATCAAACAATTCTAAGTATATTTAAAAACAAAATAAAATGTGAGCTAGAAGTTACAAAAGGCTACAACTTAGGAAATTACATATATAACATAGGAATGATTTTCTAAAACATTAATAATACATCAAATTCTGTCATTAGTAAATTATTCTCAGGAAGATTAGTGTCTGTACTGACCAAAATAGTAATTCACAAAATCAGCAGTGAGAGCTGGCTGCTTATGTTTCCTCCTTCCATCCACACTAGAACTAGTATCTGAATTGTCCACTGGAAAGATATCTGTACTGATCCCCATTAGTTCTGCTTTGCGCATCAGTTTACGAATGGCTGAAGCACTACTTGTGAGTGGCCTGGGTAACTTTTCCCTTGGTACCCAGGCTTGTGGTCTGGTAGATCGAGCCAGCTCTGCCTTGGCACGATATTGCTGCAGTCGAGCATTGATCCTTGCCTATAAAGAAATGCATAAAGTTTGAAAGAAAAAATGGAATATATTGCTCATAACTTTTACATTTGCTTAGAGATGGTAGCAATACTAAAATCTTATAATTAAGGCAAATCAGATTTATCAAGTGGTCTTGGAGATGTACCACATAATTCTGGAGTTGTAATAAATGGGTCCATACCTCTTACAGCTGCCCTCAGATGGGGTCCTAGAGCTAAAGAAATGGACACAGGCCCCCATGTCTAACCCAGAAGCAATCTCCAATTGATAACCACTTGCAAATGAAAACTTAGTTTCCTCCAAGGGAGTCTCAATGGGGAAACAAACTACTCGTAAGGATAGGCTGCAGGACCAGCAATAGATTGCCAAGAGAAAACGAACCAAAGCATTGTTAGAGGTTCTTGTCTTACAGTATTATTTCAGACCTTTTCCTTTTTTTAAAAGTTCTTTACTATTTTTAATTTCAATTTTATTTATATAAAACTTTTTTCATCTGTCTTTTACCCTACAGGTCCTTACATATATACCGTGGCTTCCTGTGTGAGATTCCTGTGTATGGTAACAAATGGGTCTGTTTCTTATGCCTTCTTTTGGGTTCTTTTCCTTCTGTCCATTTGTTTTGTCTTATTCCAGTGTAAGTTTCTGTTTTATCTTATTATATTTTATTATTATCCTTTAGAAGCCTGTTTTCTTTTCAAAAAATTGTTTTCTTTTAATGAAAATATATTATTTTCCTATACAACATATCATGATTACTTTCCCCTCCCTCCACTCCTCTCAGTTCCTTCCCACCTCCTTCCCCTCTAGATCAACTCACTTTTTGTCTCTCATTAGAAAAGAACAGGCTTCCAAGAGATAACAACCGAACACGACAAAATAAAATGTAGGAAGATGAAGCAAAAACTTTCATATCAAAGTTGGACACAACAGGAGGAAAAGAGCCCCAAGAGCAGGCAAAATAGTCAGAGATCCATTCATTCTCATAGCCAGGAATAAGTTATAATACTGGTGCAGAGGACCTGGTGTAGACACATGTAGGCCCTGTGCTTGCGGCTACAGTCTCTGTGAGCTCATATGCACCGTGCTTAGTTGATTCAGAAGGCCTTGTTCTCCTGGTGGCCTCCATCCCCTCTAACTCTTACAATCTTTTTGCCTCCTCTTTTGCAGAATTCCCTGAGCTCTGAGGGGAAGAATTTGATGGAGATCTCTAATTTAGACCCTCTGCATAATGTCTCCAACTAAAATTTTCAACATGGAAATAATACTTTACAAATGACTACACCACAGACATGATGAAGAATAATATCTTCAGAAACAAACTCTACTCATGTTTAATCACAAACCACTGCTTAAGTAAAAATTTAAACTATGTTTTATATGCTAGATCTCAATGTCACTCACATCAATAGAAAATACACATGAAATCTGAAAAGAAAACAGTCAGTTTTGGTGTGATTCCCATACCTGTGCTTCAGGAGATAGTTGTTTTTCTCTCTCCTGCAAAGACATTTTACAATAGGACTGTAGAGCCAAGTAGTTTTTTCTTTTCCACTTTCTGTCTAACCTATCTGCATGTTGTTTACAATAAGCAAAAAATGGATCTGCTATATCCTAAAAAAGAAAAAAAAAAAATTGAAAGTTTTTACTCCATAGGTCATTTTAAAAACAAACCATCACCACATAATATTTCTTTTTTGACAAATCTCCTAGTGATGGTTACATCAATAAAATATTGAGGAAGTAATTTTCATACATCATAATAAAAAATTACTTACTGCATTTGAAACGCAATCAACTAGCCTCAAATTACCAACTTTTTTTCTCTAAAGGGCTTTGTTGGGGTTGGAAATATAGTTCATCCATACAACACTTGCCTAACATGAGCAAGACCTGGATTTGATCCTAGCACTGCAAAATAATAAAGGGCCATATGTATTGCAAAATACTGATAAAAAAAAAAAAAAAACATGTTATTTGGGTATGTTTGTGTATTTCTTTAAAAAATTGTTGTATAATAAATAAAATTTCAACAATCTTAGGGAGGAACCATGAACAAATATTAGAGTTACATATCCATAAATGTAATGAAAGCAACAGTGAATACGTGTGTGTGTGTGTGTGTGTGTGTGTGTGTGTAAAAGACAAGCAAATACAAGTACGTGAAAGTTTCCTAACTCATTGCCAATGTATACATATGTTTTATCCTGTACATAACAGACGAGGAAGACCAGACCCTGTCAATAACAAGATTCAGGTACTCCCCTTTTATCCTCTTATAACTAATATCTCACATGGGAACATGGTGTCAGCCAAAGGGTACATTTTAATGCACTGGTCAGGGTAGTCCAAGAAACTCCCAAAACACAGGTTATTTCAACTGCCCCGGTTGTCTCCTAGGGGTTGAAGATAAGTCTCTATTGCTGGAGATACAGAACCCAAACAATCCAAGTTGGTTCTGACCTGAAAGCCTCGTTCCTGAGGACTAGCTTTCATGATACAAGATGGCACCATGCAAGTTTCCAAAGGAGAGGAGCAACTAATAGTCCTACCCAGCTATGATGCCAATAAACTAAAGAAATGACAGCATAGCATGCTATCTCAAAGGGTTCAATGATGGCATGCATACCTCAGTGCTAGCCAACACCTCTCTAATTCAACTTAAGATCTACTCAACAAGAGGAAAACTATGCCTGGTACTAGAAGCCTAGGCAACTACCAAGGCTAGTGAAGTCATGGATCTTGGAGCAGAACCTGAAAACACCAGTTTATTAAACCAGTATAATCCTAGCTACATTATAAATATTTATCCTTATGTCTATAGGCAAGTAGAGATCTCACCTGTCATCAAAGATACATCTCCTTGCAAGAGACAATAGGCCATTACAGAAAACTACAACTGATAAAAATACAGAGAACAAGTGACCATGGAGTACCCAGCCCCAACTGATACGTGTACAACTCAACTCCTGTACATAAGGTTCAGGGATCAGAGTTAAGAGGGAGTGGAAACAAAGCAAGAGCCAGAGCAACAGGAAAATCTGCTATAAGATTTCATCTCCTAGAAATGATATCCATGAAGTCTCATCAATACAGTTGCCTAAATAAGACCTGAACAAAGACGACACCAACAGATACACTAAAGGGGATAGGGGCTCCAACACTAGACAAAAAATAATTAAGGCAATTAAGAAATGATGAGAGCAGGAGAAGTAGTCACCCATGGGCAAGTACCTCAAATTGGTTATTCAATACCAAGTACTGAGCCCTGAAATCATACACATACAAGTAACCTTATCTTGACTGAGTAGAGAAGGTTGTATTTATATATTTAGTAACACACACACACACACACACACACACACCAATTAAAGCACACACCAATTAAAGAAATAATAGCTGTGAATTTGAGAGAAAACAAGTGGGAGAAAGTGGGAAGGGTCAATGGAAGGAAACAACTTTAAGAACAGTAGGGTAGAAAACAACCTTAATCCTAGTCAAGACACAAATCATTTCTTTAAATATAACAAAAAATTAAAGTAATTTGCATATGATAGCTATTAAGAAACAGTTGGCAATTCATTCTGTAGGTCTGTCCCTATAAAGATAAGATATCTATGTAGTTTTTTTATCTAAGTTATACTAAAAGGGACTCTTAGTTAGATAGGGATTTATAATCCAAAGAGAAATGACACTTTCAGGCAGGTACATTTGAAACAGAATAGAAAGAGAAATAATAAGCTTGAAATTCTGATCTGTACTTAAGATTTTTAAAAGCATATAAAGCAATTCTGTACTATGATACTCATAGATACCAAAGTATATGGCACTGTGTAAGATTAAAAATTTGAAGATGTAGACACCGATTTGGACACTAATATAAAACCTAACAAAATTATTTCAAAGTAACAATATAATCTCTATTTAAAAAAAAAAAAAAACAGAATTGACATGGGTTTATCCTATACACACTTAACCTGAAGAGGTTATTTAATTATCCCAAACCAGACTGAATGTGTGTTCTGTGCATGTGCACATGTTTATGTTTCTGTGTGGAAGCTGCATCTGTCTTTTTATTGTCATTGTTAATAAGGGTTTTTTAGGTCCTAAAGATCAACAATTTGGCGAGGCTAGATGGCTAGCAAGCTCCAAGGAGCTGCCTTTCTCCTTTTACTCAGTATTAGGATTACAGGCATGTGCCATCACACCCAGCTTCCTTCAGGAGTACTGGAGATTTGAACTCAAGTTCTCATGCGTTCATGGCAAACACTAAAAACTGAGCCATCTCCCTAGTACTAAGACAATCTTAATTAATGCTTAACTACGAATTTTAAAAGTTAAGTAAGAAATGCAATGACTCTGTATCCTGAGGAATAAAAAAAAAAATGGAATGAGGGGGAAAAAGATATAGATCAAGTCAGATATATATATATATATACATATATATATAATTTTAGGATATTCAGTATATTGATATATATTTAAGATTGTCATATTGCATATCGCACTATATATTCCTACTTCTGTTATAAATATCTTGTGTATTGTCACAGTTTTGAAGTCATCGTTCTTTACCATACATTTGCTTATAGACTGTTTACCTTGTTTACGTGAAGCCTTAGTCCTTAGGTTATTTTGGTAGATAAGACTTACAGATTTATAGTCACCTATGCTTGTCATCTCTATAGTTACGTTAGTTAGGTTATCCAGATTTACAGATACATAAGTCAGATGGACAGGTAATCTTCAAACACTTTATAGACCTAGAGAATATGGCATTTGAATAACTTAGAATTCTGTTGACGTGAGACACAATTGCTCCTGGCTGCACCAATTTGATCCCGAGAGAATGTTGGGCTTCTAAGACATTTCCATTTGGAAGTTTGTCTTCTTGGCACAAAATGGCCTACTGGGCAAAGAACTGCCCTTGCCTCGACGGCTGACAGTACAAATGCAATGCTGTCCTTTCTGGACAAGCGGGACACAAGGAAAGCAACCACTGTACTCTGCCAAGACAGGGTAAGATGGTCTTTCAGAATTCCTGCTTCGGAAAATGATCTGTCAGATACTTTATGCCTGTAGCCAATTTGAATGCACCAACAATGCTGAGAAACATTAGGTGACTGTCCAGGCTGCCAGCTGTCTCAGTCTACTCTTGCAAGATTCCCGAAAGTTGCTTGCATCCATCTACCATTTCTCAGGTACCATTATATTCCTTCTCAAGTCTTTGATGGGATTGAAGACAAGCAGTTATAGTTACCACTTAGTAGATAGAACATATTAAGTATTAGATTCAGGTTCTTTAGGATAGGACAACTTTTGGAACGATCTTTGTAACATGCCATTTACCTATGCTCTGTACTTCTCTGGATTTTAGTATGTGTTTCTTGCTTGATATTGTGTGCATTGGTTGTAGTTCCATCTTATCTAGGTCATTATCCCTCATTATTCCTGGACAATATTTGATAACCATTCCTTTGTATATAGTCTTGTATTAGGTTAGAACTTTCTTATTTAGACAAAAAGGGGGAGATGTAGTGGGTAGCCATTCCAGCTTTGATCTGGAAGTTCCAACCCCCATTGAGACTTCGGCAACTGTCACGCCTACAAGGCGGAGCCAAGGGAGACGCCTGGAGACCCGAGAGCTGGATGGGCCTGCGCGTTCTGGTCCGGGATCCTGGACGGTGGAGGTGGGCCAAGCAGAGCTCCAGAGAACACCGCTGGACTGCGATACACCTTCCCCAGACCCCGCAACCTACCTATCCCTTAATTTGTAAGTTACGCCATTAAATAAATCTCCTTTTAACTACGTGGAGTGGCCTTAATAATTTCACCAATAATAAACTGCCTAGACTTCGTATATCTGAAATAGTTGATTTAATATTTAGGCCACAGTAATTAAGTATTATTATGTGACTGAAAACCTAGGAGGCATACAACATCTGGAAAAAAAAAGCATATGTCATAAAGCCACATACATATTGGTAGGGATTGCTTATTCACTTAGAAACTTGATTCTCCCTACAAATCTTCTTTCAGTTTTCATTAAATTAGTAACTGTAGCTTTTCGGAGCATCACAATTTTTTTTGTGGACTCCTATAATAAGGATAGGAGTGAGACTGTCTTTTCTCTAATTAATGTAGCAATTGTGAGTTTATGCCACGGGGCTTGAATAAAACCTCAAGAAGGTAGAGAATGTTTCCTTCCCGTAATTTATTAGAAACTGACAGGATACGATGCAATATATTGAAAATGGATAAACCACATCACAATCAGTGTCGAAAGTATTGGCGAAGGACTGGGAGCAGGATAACAAAATCTGGCTGAGATTTAATGCTAGGTGTACTAGTAATAGCCTTTCTGTCCTACAAAAGGCTTCAGCAAAATTCACCATGGGCCAAACATGGCCATGCCTGTTTTTGTAAAGTTTTATAGGCATGCAGCCACAATCATTCATTTTAAATATTATCTATGGCTGTTCTCATACTATAATAGCAAACTACCCATAGGCCTACAAAACTAAAATATTTGCATTCTATAAAGAATGCATATATACATTTTATAAGGAATTCTATATAGGGCCTTATAAAGAAAGTATCTGCCAGCCTCTGCTCTTAGGAAAACAAGAGCAAGAAAAGTTAAGACTGCATTACCTCAGTCAGAAAGAGTGAGTCTGACCAGGGAGCATCAATGCAGTTAAGTAGACGTGTTCTGAAAGTTCTGAAAATACTGCTAAGAGGGTAAGTGGGAGAAAAAAACAGTAAGCCAAGTAGCCTGATGGAAAGTTAATTCAGAACAGTTTTCAAAAAACAACTGTAAGTTACCAAATGCTTAACATGATCACATAAAAGACACTAAAATGTCTGTATAAAATGACAAAACTCTAGTAATGGCTATCTTGATGAATCCTTTTATAATCATTTAACCCAGCAACAACTGGTTTCTAACAATCCTGGTTCTTCTAGCAATATTGAGGCATCAGTTCAGCAGCCAAAATTCTAATTTGAGCTCTTGAAATTTAATCTGGGAATGATTTCAATTCATTATTTCAAAGATTATATGCAAATCTATAAAATAAAGTCCAATGTCAGGAATGGGTTACTACTTTTGGAGTTGTTGGCCAGCGAGGCCCCAAAGACCTCCAAATATCACAGGCTTTTGCTGCTGCTCTTAAGTTACCTTCCAGAGCTTATGGTACTGACTCTACAGTTAAAGACAACAGAACATGGAGTCATAGAAGGTGGGTAGATCAAACTGATACTGACCTAGATAAACCAAGCTGATATTGACCTAGAAGCTTCATAAGGTATTATGCTCCCTAGTGGAGAAAAAAAAAAGTAATCATTAATCCTACCCCACTGTGAATTCTGTGAGCTTTAACAACAACTAGTCAGGCAAGATATTCCCACTGGTGCAATTAGGGAATGAATCCATGAGAATAACCAACCATTTTCTAATTCCATTTAAGGTCCATCCCACAAGATGGAACCCATACCTAACCATGAATCTATGGTTAGATAGGTTGTAGGCTGTAGGGAACAACCTACTACTATTAACTTTGCTCAAGGGACACAATACTAAACCTACTCCTAATGACTTACCCTCGTATCCATAGATTAATGAATCTTTTTAAACCTCGGCAGAGAAATTTCTTTTTCCAATAACTAGGGATTAACACAGAGCCCCACAACTGGCCAAGGCACAGAGCATAAGACTTGCATATTATTCAGCCCTAAATTAGACATCTGAAGCACACTCCTTCCTCCTAAGCCTCAGGGAGCAGAAAGATTGTAAGAGCCAGAATCAGTTGATGTATTTCCCAGCCAGAACAGAGTAGTTATACTCAGGAACTCATATCAGTAACAGAAAGCACAAGCCTCCAGGAAGTTGAAGCAAGACAAAAGCCAGCATAGACAGGGGTTGGTCTCAACCCGTGATGAGAAGGTAGTTTCTAACTGATAGCAACTGGGAGAATAAGAATTAGTTGTTTTGTTGTTGTTGTTGTTGTTGTTTTGTTTTGTGTTTTTTTTTTAACAGATCTGGCTCTTGGTAGGTGGAACATGCTCTACTGGATGGCCACACACCAAATTGTATATAACCACTGGTATTGGGCTAGATGGGCTATAAAAGAAGAAGAAGAAGAAGAAGAAGAAGAAGAAGAAGAAGAAGAAGAAGAAGAAGAAGAAGAAGAAGAAGAAGAAAATTGGGTAGGTATGGAATTAAGGGTACATCTGGGAGGAGTGGCAGAATGGAGGCAAATATGTATTAAAAATCAATAGAATCTATAATAAATTTATACTATTTTAGACACTGTTTTCTAAATAATATTATAACTGTGTAACACTAGCAAAGTCATATTTTGATCAAAGAAGAAATTACTATGAGTTTAGTTAGATAATAAGTAACTTTAAGATATGAAATATAAATTTCTGTGCTGTAGGTGTTTATTTTAACATCTTTGAATAAATGCATGCTGTGTTTAAAACATGACAATTGGACTATTCTTGTAATTTGGAATATTTTACCAAGTAGATGAAAAAGCACTCAAACTTCTAGTGGATTTTCACCAATGTGGAAAGCAATATATCCAAAGGCTATAAAAACTTTAAAACTATGATAAATATCACTGGATAAAATTGAGGTGCTTAATTCTATTGTTCAAGCTTCCTTTTACTATCTACATAAAATAGCTCTAGAAAAGTGTGACATCAAACTTGATAAACAAGTCTAAACAAGAAAATAAAAGCTTTCTAGGAAACCTAAAGGGAACATAAAATTGAAGCAGAAGACAAGATGTCCTTATAAACAATATATCTGCTTTAATTTAAAATGCTTCTACATTTTAAAAAATGCTGAAGTGGGTGTGCCCTATAATCTTAGCACTCAGAAGCACGAACAGAAGGATCACTGAGGCTACCATGGACTACCTAATGAGACTCAGTTTCAGGGGGAAAGGGGATCTTATATGTATCCAATGTATATGTGTACAACCATTACAAATAACTCTTCAATTTTAACAAAATAAATATCAAAAGCAAATCTCACTGACATCTTAACAATTCACAGTTTTTGAAACTCTGTAAAGAATCTTATAAATTTCCAATTCTCATGGGCTGCAACAGCACACATTTCTAATCACAGCACTGAGAAGGCTGAGACAGAAGGATTGTGAATTTGAGACTAGCCTGGGCTAGGCAGTGAATTCACATCAGCTGGAATATATAGTAAGATCCTGTAGCCAAAAACAACAAAAGTTCCAATTCTCTTAAGTATTTATAACAACAAACTAAAGATCTACAGAAATGTGATTTAATAAAAATACCAAACGAAAAACCAAAACAAAACAGAGACACTAAAAAACCCCACAAAAACAAAACCTCTCCACTAAGCAAGGCAGCATCCAGCACATTTACCGAATCAATAAAAGAAAGCATCAAGGCAGGAAGAGGCCTCAGGTCCAGGTTTGATGACTTTATTATTTAAGGTTGTCCTGTACATTTCCCCAAATTAGCTCTTAGACACAGCGACTGCAAACTATTAATTATGTTTGGTTTTGTATTAATCTGCATGCCTTCTGATGGGGAGAAGCCATCTCCCAATCATTATGCATTCCAATGTTTTATACATTTTTACTTTCTACTTAACTAAAGAGGCTTTTGTCTTCTCCAAAAAGGATCATCATGTATAGTGTTACGCAAAGGAACCCCAACAATCTTACTATAGAAGGCAAATCTCTCAAAAATAAACTGAAAGTGTCTACAAAAGAATCATCTGACTATAAAGTTCAGTTACCCAGAACTACACAACTGAGCTGAACTTAGATTCCCTCATTTTTACCTGCGACCTACACAGTCCTCTCAAGCCTACTGCATGCCCCTCTGCACCTTTGCCCATCATCCAGGAGCAGTCATGATTAATCCACACAATCTCATGCTGCAGTTATACATCTATGTCTGCCCAGCAGCTGTGAAAATGCTCAGTGTTCACCCAACACTCCTTCAAAGCACAATTCCTCAGAATCAGAAATTAGAACAAAACAGACACACATCAAAATGTAAATTTTTACTTAAGATCTTTTTAAGTTAAAATAAAATACATCCTACAAGTGTTTTTCAAAAAAATTTCATCATTACACTACTTATTTCCTAGCTAAAAGTATATTTTATGAGGAAGTAAAATTTTATGTATAAAATAAATGAAATGGCTTACATATTATCAGACAGTATCATGAATGCACAGTAAAAGTTTACTGAATTATCTCTCCACAAAAGTTGCTTAAAAAATTAATTATACCTGCTTTTGGGATTCCTTAAAATTCTTTAAAATTATTGTGAATGCTAAAGACTTTGTGAATTATACTTTTAGAAACTTACACATGAATTGAAACTTTGAATAATCTTCAATCCTAGTTAACTTATGTTAAACCTATTAAGTAAATACATATTTTTAATCAAGATAACTACTATGGCATTATGCAAGAAATTTTAGTGGGAGGGGCTATAGTTTATATTTTTGCAACTCTATTATCTACCTTCATAACCTAAAAGCATGTTTCTCAAACTATTTCCATATTCAAGGTTACATTGTTATGTTGTGTGCAATCTCTGGAACTCTCCAAAGTTTAGAACTTAGAAATACATATCTTATATTGTTATAAAACTAATTTGAAGCACAGGGTCCTAGAAATAATTTTAAGGAGTCCCAAAAATACACTTTGTAATCAAATAATTACTTAATCTAAAGTCAGTAAGTCTGGAAGAAATACTAGGGAGCTAAAACTGAAGCCAAAGAAAATGAGCTACCTTAAGAAAATGTCATAATCCTGTATGAAATATGCCACATATCAGCACTTCAAGGTATCTTGCATTTTGTTTTATCTGCCAAAACTCACTATAAAAGTGTTAATACGCTTTCCAGTATGCTGTAACTAGCTTTACTGACAAAACTCATAGTCATTTACTATTCAAAGTTTAAATCAGTGGTCTGGTCAAAGACTTAAGAATATGTTATGATGTTTCCCTCATGCTTTACAATTGCTATAGGGCACAGCAGACATGGGAAGTCTTCTGAACACAGTTAGCAACGTACCTCTTCTGCTGCCGCCTCTGAAAGCAGGCCTTCCTTCTGGGCGCAGGTAACATGAAAATAGGCTCTGCACATCCCTGCATCACAGCTAATGCAAACTCCAGTTCTAGCAAAGCGAGGGTCTTCACAAAAGCTACACTCCTATGAAAGTACCAGGAAAACTCTCACAGTAAAAGTATTTCTGAAGCAAAAACTATCCTCTCATGATGCATCCACTAAGTATTACCAATGCAAATAACTATAGACAAGCAAGGTCTTCTGATGAGAAAGAGGATTCTTTACACAGTTCTAATTAACCTAAATTAAACCGATATACTAGTAATAAGAATAAATAATATTATAAGAGTACTTGGGTGCTAAGCACTTAGTCTTCTAAGTACTTTACATATATTAATATATAAAATCAATTTACTATGTTGAAGAAATTTGATAATTTTTCTTGTTACATTAAAAAAAGCTGAAGTGGTAATGAGTTGATGCTTTTTATATTCTTTTTCTTAATTTTAATAAAATTTATTCCAAAATTAAAGCAAAATTTATTTGATCCAACCAAAATTAAAGTAAAATTTATTTGATCCAACTGAGCATAACAAGGCATTCTCTGGGTCCTAAGAATAGAAACAGTATCAACTAATATGCATTTTTACAAACTTAGGTTATCTGAAATTAGTCTATATGGAAGTATCAATAAATTAGCCTTCTGGGAAACAATTATCAACAAATGATTCAAGCATGGTGACCCATACCTGATCCTTGAACTAAGGAGGAAGAGGCTGACCTGAGCTACAGTGAGACATTATCTCAAAAACACAAAAGCAAAACAAAACAGCTTAATAATACAATAACAAATGACTTAGTGCTAAGAGTTCCTCATATAGTGTGCTTGCTAGTAAACACCTCTGTGGTCAATCATAATTTTCAAAAGGCTATGTAAAGAAACAAATAAAATTTTCAATTTCAGTTAATCATAAAGTTTCTCTTACCTTGGCACCATATTTAGAATAGTTCATTTCTGTTAGTGTTACTGGTCGTAATTTATCAATATCTCCAAAGGCTACTCCAGGAACATATAGGGCACAAACAATGTGGACCCATCTGTAAGAAAAAAGACACAATTCTGCTATCAAATGCTTTCCTGAATTTCTCACATAGAAAATGAACATAAAATATGTTCCATCTTAAAATACTACTGAAAGCATTCTATGACCAGATGTTTTTTTAAAAAAATCTCCATCTCAGACTCTTAATTGAAAAATACAGAACAGCTATAGAATGATAGCAGATAATTCATCACAGAAAGCATGACTGCAGTGAGCATTACTTTTCCAGAAGTAAGTCTAGTCAAAATGTAGATTCAGCAACCATAATTGCTTTTCACTTAAAATTCACTGCACTTTGGTCTTATCTGTTATTCTTAAATATTTGCATAAGACTGCTATTCAAGGGTAACAAAACATCACTTTCATATTCAAGGAAAGATATTCACATTCATTACTGTGAGCACTTTTAGAATTAAGGATTCTAATTTAAGAACTACGAAGTTATTCTGCAGTAATTAGGTTAATTGTTCTTTATTGCTACCTTTCCCCCCAAAGCTGTTGAATATCCCTACGGATATATTTTAAGAGATATATTTTAACACAGTTTTGGTAGAAAGTTTAACTTTCTTCTCAGGATAAAGATGATGGCTGGGAAAAGGTACAAAGCAAAGTTATAATAATGCAAGGATGTCATGCTTTCATTTATCTCATCTGCTCCCTATATAACCTCTGAATTAAAATTTACAAACGCCACCCACAACTACATTGCATAAATTCTGCACAATGCTGTTAACACTTTTAAAAAATGTTCAGCTTCAGCACACTGAAAAGGAAAAATGAGCTGGTTCTGATCTCTTTAAACTATTAACTGATTACGTATCTATTTGCTGGCAGCCAAACAAAATGTTGAATAGCTGTCTGATATTTAAATAGCAGATATGCATTGCTTGTGCAAGAAAAATGATAAAAATGAGATGGCAAGTCTCTATGAACTTTTTGTATATATTGACAATATTGCTTTATTGCAGATTAAAAGGTTCTGGTTTTGTGACATACTGAGTTTTAAAAAGACTAAGAATCATTCTATAGAGGTATTAAGAAAAAGTTAAAAAATCTTTAAAATTTTTATCATTTTTTTGTGAAAAAGAATCCATGGTTCTGAGATTTTCTAGATGGAACATTTTAATCCAACCTCCCAAATGCATTGTGCGAAGTTCAATATAAAGATAGCAGCATCTCAACAAGCAGCCGCTTTCTCAATTTACTCTGTGTGGTTTCTTCATGCTCTACTGAGGTATCAAATGTGGCCGTTCTCTACAGGAGTTTATCGTTGATAAACCCAACAGCTGGCTGCATGCTTTGTACTGACCTTATTAACATGCATAGGAACAAGTCACACAAGTAGTGAAGATTTCTGTGTGGCTGGCACACAAATGTATCATTTTGCCCAGCCATACATATGAGGACATCAACATGAGTCCTTATTAAAATATGTATCGAAGTCACTGAAAATCACCACTAAGACAATTATGGTCCTTTGAGCACTTTTTTGTTCATATATTTTAGAACTTATGTAATTAAGTTGAGAAATCAAAACAACAAGAAAATATTCCTCGTTACTTTACCATCCATTTTGCTTGGAGCTATGATGACAGATGTTGATTGGGAAAAGGAGCAGAAAACAAATAACACAAAACCACCAAAAGACAAAAGCAGACTGTCATTATAGAATGGAAATTATCAATGCATTCGATTATATTCATATGTTATTTATAGGCAGGCAACAACTAAGTAGTAATATACTTCTTGAATAAACGCTTACCTAGCAATAGAAATTATACTAATGGAATAATTTTGAAGTACTTTTTCTGTGTAGTACCTTTTCCTCATATTTAAAAAAATATTTTAAAAATATATCTACAGCATGATATTTCTACTCCTTCATCCTAGAACCAAGGATTCAGTGTCTCCTAGGTAGAGAGCATTACATAGATAATCTGGAATTTAGATGTTTGTGAAGTGCTTACAGCAGTGTCTATGTAGCTCACTGTCTTCATGCAAGGAACATTTGCTACAAGAAAAATAAAAAGGTCTGAATGTCTCCTGTGAGTGGCAAATTGTTCTTCTCATTATGCAAATCACACTTTCAGAGGACTGATGTTTTCAAATATAGCAGGTCTAGTAGAAGAAAGCAGTAAGGTTTAAGAAATTCAGTGCTCTCTTACTTCTGCTGTATCATAATGCTTACTGACGAGAAAAAAAAAAGACCAATGAGTTAGAGCCATACTGCACTCCAAATACACAGGAGGACAGCCTACAAAGGCTGCAAAGAAGGAAGACAGAGGCTGTTCTTCCTTCCACAACGGCCACTGAGTCTCTCTTTAGGGTATGTGCCTTGCTTTGCTTTGTTAAATATCTGTTTAAACAGGAATCAGGGGGAAAAAAGGGGGGGGGGAATAGAAATATTTTATATTTTACAAAATTGGGTCTACATGATTACTTAGAGCAAAATCTTTTTTAAGAAATGAAATAAAAATTTAATTTTTATCTCAAGAATTACACAGCTATTTTCTCACATTAAATCATTTTCCACGTAGAAATGATGGCTCACATCAGTAGAGGAGAAAGTCTAGTTAAATCCATGTGATAAATCAATTTCAAAGCTTTTTTAGCCTGTCCATATACTACTCTTGCTTTTCCCCTGCATCCCACATGAAGATAAGAATACTAAAGGACTTGTCCAATTTTGATGACTTTTTCTCTTTCTTGGTCTTAAATCAAACTGGCATTACATGCTGCAAAATACATAAATGCCCAAAATATCTACTTGGGCCTCCTTGGGAATATGGACGTTAAAAAACGCAAGTCTTTAAACAGTCTATTCCAAAACTGCACTTCTCTGTCATGGAATACCTAACCTATATATGTGATATGCACAGTAGTTAATGTAAGTATTTCCTAGTAAACCTCAATGCTGAAGTGCTTTCTTTTGTCTTCTTTTGGAAAACATTACATGTTACTTTGCAGAGTCTGACAGCACAAAAGGACAGTTTGTCAAAACAACTTTCAAATTAACAGGAAAACCAAGTAAGGCAAATTCTCTTTCTCAAAAGGAAGCGGAGTTGTTTGCGTTTTTCGTTTGTTTGTTTCGTTTTTTATTCTTTTTTCAAAATGGCCTTAGTTCACCATGACTGACTACTCAAAGTTCAATATTCAAGATCAGAAATTACCAAATGGCATGATACAGCAGTGGCTGCTCAGAAGAAAGCACTCATAGCAGCAGCATTGATAGTGAGTAAGACGACATTTATTGTCCACCAACTACGTCAGAACTGTCTTACATGAATTGTGTCATTTAAGCTTCTCAAAGGTACTATGAAACTAAGGCATAATAACAAGGCTAAGGAACTCACCTAAAGTCATGGTAGAATAAAAACAAAACAAACAAAATGAATCTAAACAGGGGCAAAATACTTTGAAAGCACACACCTATTAATACTAAATCCACAGTTATAGGCCATAGTTAAAAATGCCACGTATACAATATGAATAAGTTCTAGCCTATATAGCAAAGCACTTGCTATTATTTTACTTCATTTCTTTTCTTAGGTGATGAGGGATCTGGATCCTCAGCACACAGGGTTCCCTAAGATCCTATGGCAGATTCTATGCTATCTTAGCAATCTACTGAGGCTCTATTTCTCAAGGGTCTGGCTACTAATTGAGAAAAAGTGAAGAAAATATTTTTCCTAATTTTACTAAAGTAAAACATATTATATCTAAGTCTAGATTTTATTTGTGGACCATGCCCTAAGTTTTCAGTGTTAAAAATGATGAAAAATTATGTTGTTTGGTCGTTCTTGCTGCTATTACTAAAATATTAAGCATTCTTAATGAAACCACTCTAGGTGACAGAGAGATGGCTCAGCAGTTAAGCACATATTGCTCTTGCAAAGACCCATGTTTGGATTCTAACACCCACAGCAGGCAGCTCACAAGCACCTATAACTCCAGCTCCAAGGGATCTGAAACCTCTTCTGGACTCTGCAGGCACTGCATTCATGTGCACATACCTACACAGACACAGATATACCCACTTAAATTCAAATAACAAAAAAGCGAAATTTAAAAATTCTAATGCCTTATTTGTCAAAAATGCGACACTCATGTTTTTAAGGTTTTTCTTATTGGCAGCATTCAGGTGGGTAATCTTCAAGACACACAAGACTGGGAATAACTTATACACTATAGTCAACTACCCCTAGTCTCGTAGGGAAAAACCAACATAAATGATGTCAACACTTTTATAATGATAACTGTTCAAATACAGCAGTGACCGTGAGTGTGAGTACTGTGAAAAGACCACAGGTCTTTGTGCTAAGTATCAGTGATTTGTCTCTCAGCTTCACAGTCATGCTTTAACATGTACTCTGCAATGAGGGACAGATTTCCCTCCACATTTGTCGTTTAGTGAATGTGATTTTGTTATCACTATAGCTGGGCACTAGAACTCAACAGAACAGAGGACAGCAGAAGGGTGAGTTTCTCAACAGGACAGACAGGGTACATCTGCTACAGTAGGGCCACATGCTTAGTCCCTGCTATGTCACAACCCTGGCCCAACCTTCAGATTACTTTTCACCGCCCTCTCAATAAACACAGCATATGTAACAGGCTTCAAAAGAGAGCTGCAGTCCCCCCTGCAAACTTGTGGCCAGCCATCTACTTTCAAGATCTGAAGACTGACAGATAAAGCAGAAAACTAGGCTACAACTAGTTCTTGTGACAAAGCCCAAACCCCAATGTCGGGAAAGAGGTCATTCCTTTAATTTTGGCATTCCTTAATCTATGTCATGCCTACGATTTCTTTCAGAAGTTAATTTATAACTTCCATGTACTTTTAGGGCATAATTTTAATAATTCTTAATATTAACTTCCTCCATTTTTAATCACTGTATGCTATACTCCTGAAGTGGAGAGATCTGGGTTCAAATTTCTCTATTTACCAGACTGTGGTCTTGAGCTAATATATGATTTAAATGATGTGAGCCTTGGGCACTATCCTTATAATGTGAGGAACTACCACTGCTTCTTCACAGGATCCTTAAGTAATAACGATGAGGAGTAAAAAAAAAAAAAACAACTCCAAGTACTGGAGAGATGATCTTCCTTAGTCCCTCATCGATCTATCGCCTACTGGCCAATGCAGTCCTTTGTACCAAGAAGATGGGAAGAAAAGCATGTGACTCAAAAGTCATAATGGAAGAAAAGGAGCTCCAAAGCAGGCATGTTATGAAGCAGGCATATTAACACAACATAATGGGGACATCAACCTTCCAGCATCTGTCTCCTTGAAAATTCCATCCTGATTAGGACATAGTTCACAGCTAGGAGAAACACCACATTTACAGGCATCACAAAACCAAGGCTCGGTGGAGTTTTCAGAAGCCGAACTCATAATAGAGTCACTCTCCCCATCAACTCCATAACAACCTAAAAAAAGAAAAGAATAGTTATGATTTAACGGGGTTTATTTTTTAAACTTACTTTTGTAAAATCAAAAAAGAAACAGAAAAACGCTGAGAAAAGCAATGGCTGATAAGACTGACATAAAAACAGGAGTAAAGTAGTTCTGTAAACATACTTTTCTCCTTATAGCTATGACTTACATAATCTATTTCAAATAAAAATTGTTAGCCTGATGCTATTCAAAAGTATTATAATAGCACATTTCAATATATTCAAAGTCTTAGAAGAGAGTGCCAAAGAAATCATTTTAAAGAGATTAAATTAGCACCAAGCAAAGGGATCAAAACATATTCATTTCTTTAGTATTAAATTTCAGTCAGCAATCACCATCTTCATTGCTTATGTGTAAGTATGATTTTGCAATACAAAATCATAAACTTAAAGGACATATAATTTTCTTGTTGGTGCAGTTACTGTTACCTATAAAAGAGGAATAGCTAAAATCTATTCAAAGAAACATCATAAAAGAAAACAATAAAAATAAATCTATTTTCTCAATAAGCAATCTAATACTACAGAGAGGGAAATCTTTTACAAAATAATGTTCTTTTAAAGCAAAGTATTTCAAACCAGATGAAATCTGTGTTCAAAGTAGACAATTAACATGGTAAGAAAGGACCTAAGAGGCTATCAAATACTAACTTCATTCAGTAAAATCAGGACAAATCACAGCAGTTCACATGTTTAACACAGTTTCAATTCTGTTCTAAAAATACACGCTATGCACAGCAAACATCTGTAGAGTTCTAAAACACCTACAAATATCCACAGCAATGGATTCTGAGCTTCATTTCCAGACAGTCTTCCTCTGTAACCCAGAACACTGGAACTCTTCCAGTCCCAGAACAGCTGGCAAATGAGGAAGAGCTTTCCTCAGCCTGTCCCTGAAAACTGACACACACTGTGTCTTCAGAGTTTTAAATTTGCCATCTGACCTGCCATGTCCCTGTATTTTCTGTCATACTTATTGTATTTACTGAGCTCTATACCAAAATTCTAGGACTTTATACCACCTTTAATTCAATCCAGTTAATGACTAGATAAATATGTGTTTCTTTCACTCAAAATATGAGCATTAAAAAAAAAACAACAACTATTCTTGCTGGGCGGTGGTGGCGCACGCCTTTAATGCCAGCACTCAGGAGGCAGAGGCAGGCGGATCTCTGTGAGTTTGAGGCCAGCCTGGTTTACAAAGCGAGTTCTAGGAAAGGCACAAAGCTACACAGAGAAATCCTGTCGAGGGGGGTGTGGGGGGGGACGACTATTCTTTCACCTGGGAAAATGTTAAATTTGAAAATTTTACAAGCAAAACTCATGTCATGTATGTTAACTATTTTCAAGTGGTTTTTTTTTGTTTTGTTTTTTTTGTTTGTTTGTTTTTTTGTTTTTTTTCCTTCCTGGAGCTGAGGATCAAACTCAGGACCTTCTGCCACTGAGCTAAATCCCGAACCCCATTTTCAAGTGTTAAAAACATGTTTAATAACAAACCATATTTAAGGAAAATACTATATAAAAATGTTTGCCTTGAATTTTACAAATATATAGATGATCCAAATTAATAGAATTCAGATGTTTTTTTTTCCCAAGACAGGGTTTCTCTGTGTAGCTTTGGTGCCTTTCCTGGAACTCATTCTGTAGCCCAGGCTGGCCTCGAACTCACAGAGATCCACCTGCCTCTGCCTCCTTCCTGAGTGCTGGGATTAAAGGCGTGCACCACCACCGCCCAGCTAGAATTCAGATTTCTAAAAAGAGACCAAACGATGCATATTCTTCTACCTTCTAGCTTTGTAGCTACATAAAAGTTGCCACAATAATCTGTATTTAAAAACCTGCATTTTACAACAAAATCCACATTCCTCCAAAAATGAATAACATTGTTCACATAACATGGGTTACATGAGGACTTGTGTTCCAATGCCTATCTTGTAAAAAGCTGGGTCTTTCAGCACATGTCTATGATTCCAGCACTGAGAAGGAGGTGGACACAGGAAGATCTCTTGAGCTCACTGGCCAGCCAATCTAGCTGAATCAGTGAACTCCTGACTGAGAAACCTGTCTCTGGAAAATCAGGTGGATAGTGATTAAGAAAGACCCCCAGCATTGATCCTGGCCTCTATGCAAATATACTGTCCTTTCCACATATACCCAAACCACAAAAGGAGTAATCTACTATTATTCTGCTAAATGAACATGCAATAAAAGGGCTCCATATGTCATATCGCTATACTCACAGATCACATCAGACAAGCTTCTTTTCATAGTAGACAGTAATTAACAGAGAGAGCCACAACTGCTCAATGTGCAGATAAGAGAATTTGGAATGCTTAGTGCTAAATGAATGTCTATAACACACACACACACACACACACACACACACACACACACACACACACACACCTTAAGGCTCGGAGATCTATGGGGAAGAGAGAAGTAGACTGTAAGAGTCAGCGGTGGTGCATGGCTTCAAGGAAATAATATTTCCCAGACACAACAGAGCAGATACACACATAACTCGGAGACTGTGACAGCATGCATAAGATTTGCACAAGCTCTAGCAAGAAAAATCCCAGCATGAAGCAGGTGAAATGGGACCAAGTCCCACCCCTACTCAAGAAGCTTATTTGCAATGAATAGCTAGCTGCTGGGAGAGAGCAATCAGTTTTCTCCAATGGAGTGACACTGGGTATATTAATCACACTCCATGGCAGGTTCGAAGTTCAGTAGTCAGCAAACACAAACTTGACTCCATTGTGTTGTTATTTTTTTAAGAAAAGGACTAACATGAAGTTGGAAAAGCAGGGAGATTGGAGAGAATCCATGGAGTTGGGAAAGGGGAAAGAGTATGATCAGGTTATACTATACAAAATTCTCAAAAGAAGAAAAAAATCATTATTTTAAAAAAGTTAAAATAAAAATGAAAAACACAAATAGTTCCAATACCTTGTTCAGAGCAACAAAATGTTACAAGTTAAAAAAAATGAAAAAAGTCTTTAATACAGCAAGTCATGCTGCTGAAAAAAAATTTTAAAACTTGAAATAAAAATTTTAAAACTGTGAAAAAATTTGACACAAATTTAAAATCTAATCAACTAGAAATCCCAAACAGGGGGAGAAGGGAGGAAAGCAAAGGAAAATTAAACATTTAAGAATTTTTTCCAGAATATGAAGAAAAAGGAGGGGAACATTCAGTTTCCAACACCATGTGTAATGTGATGGCTATTCTTGGGTTGTCAACTTGACTACATCTGGAATTAACTAAAACCCAAGTGGTTGGTACATCTGTGAAGCATTTTTTTTTTTTTTTGATTGAATCATTTAAGGTGGAAAGACCCATCCTAAATTCAGATCTTTAGAGGTAGGAAGATCCACCTTTAATCTGGGCCACACCTTCTGGAAGCAGCCTACATAAAAAACATGGAAGAAGAAAGCACTTGCTCTTTGCCTGATTGCCCTTGCTCTAACTGGCAAATTCATTACTTCCCTGGTATTAGAGCCTACATCTTTGGAATACAGAATATACTGAAGATTAGTTAAGACATCCAGCCTGTGGACTGAACAACTACTACGTTTTTGGACTTTTGGTCCAGAGACAGCCATTGCTGCACTAGCAGGACCTCAATCTATAAGCCTCTCTAATAACTCCTGTTATATATATTCATTCTGTGGTGGTCTGAATGAGAATGCCCCCCATAGTCTCCTATATTTGCATGCTTAGTTCCTAGTTGATGAACTGTTTGGAAGGATAAGGAGGTATGGACTTGTTGGAAGAAATGTGTTGCTGGGGGTGGGCTTTGAGTTTACAAAAGCCCAGGCCAGGCCCGTGACTCTCTTCTTACCGCCTGTGGATTACATGTAGTGCTCAGTAACTTCTCCAGTACCATGTCTACCTGCATGCCACCATGGAGTAAGTTCTCTTCCACTAACATGTGGATCCCAGAGATCAAACTCAGGATGTCGGGTTTATGGAAGGCACCTATACCAACTGTGCTGCCTTGCTGGCCCTGTACAACACATTAAAACAAAACAAAACAGTGAACTACTGAGGAAATCAGAACATAGAACTACAAGTCCTTGAAACAAAGGGAAACATAGCAAACCAAGAAATATGGAATAAAGCAAATGGTTATCTTCAGTTCTTAGAAAAGAAACCAAACCATGCCAAACACTTAATTAGTAGAAACAAACAATAAAAAACAAAACAAAAATAAATCAGGTCTAAAAGAACAAATGAAAGAAAGATGAAATGGCAAGTTACGTTTCACTAGGGATTAGATAAATTTACAGTATACACTCACAAGGAAAGGGAGGCAAATTACATCTGACAACATAGAAATCCATAACAGCATTAGGGACTATTTTGAAAAAATATATACTATAATATATAAGTATAATTAATAATATATAAAAAATAAAATAAACATAATAAATAAATTCAGAAGAAACTAGCAGATTTCTGGAAACATCTAAATGTCCAAATTGAACCAAAATATAAAAGTACTGAACAGCCCAACAAAGAATGAAATTAAGTCAATAATACCAACTCTCATAATGCTGGGGAGACAGTCTAGCCAATCAAGTGCGTGCACAGCAAGGCTGGGGACCTGAGTACAGGCTCCAGCACCAGGAACAGCAGATCCTTCTGCAATCCCCACATTGGAAAGGCACAGACAGGAGGATCCCTGGGGCTTGCTGGCCATCCAGTCTAACTGAATTGATGAGCTCCAGGTTCAGTGAGAAAGAGACCCTGGATTTAAAATAATTGGAAAGGACTAGAGAAAGACATTCAGGGTAGATCTCTGGCCTCCACACACACACAAAGTATGCATGTGCAACTGACATAAACACATGTGTATATACACACACAAACTCAAGCACACACAATAACAACAATAGTCTTCCAAAAAAGAAAAGACTAGGACTAGATGGTATCACTGATGAATTTTACCATACTTTGAAATAACACGATGTTTCTCAAACTATTCCATAAAATTGAAAAAAGGGGAGAGAACTCTTCCACATTTGTTATATTTTTGAATACTTTATTTGTAAAATTTGCTTTATTATAATGAACTCACAAATAAAAATACCATCCATTTTATGAGAACACAATTGACTTGAAACTAAAACCTGACAGGATCACAGCACAAGAAAGAAAAGAAAAGAAAAGAAAAGAAAAGAAAAGAAAAGAAAAGAAAAGAAAAGAAAAGAAAAGAAAAGAAAGGAAGGAAGGAAGGAAGAAAGGAAGGAAGAGAAAGAGAAAAGAAAGAAAAAAGAGAAGAAAAGGAAGGGTGGGGGGAGAAAACTGCAGCCCAATATACCTAAACACTATCCTCAACAAAGTATTAGAAAAATCAAACTGAAGAGCATATAAAAACTCATACACCATAATCAAGCTGGTTTCATCCCAGGTATGATTCATTATATGCAAATAAATATCAGTCAACTTAAGAAAATGAAAAATATCATAAAATCATTCCAATAGGTGTAGAAAAAAAACTTGATGAATATCCTTTCATGACAAAAGCTCTGAACAAATTAGCTATACAAGGATCAAACTCAGTATGCTAAAGGCTACGTATAACCAACCCACAGCTAGCACCACAATGAATGGGGAAAGAAACTGAAAACTATTTCCTCTAAGATCAAGAATAAACGAAAATGTCTAATCTCACTGCTTTTATTCAACAAAGTGCTACAATCTGTAGGAAGAATAATTATGCATGAAAAAGAAAGAAAAGTTATACAAACAGAAAAACAGGGAATAAAATTTTCCCTGTTTTATATGATATATAAAATATATCACTCTATACAAAAGTATCTACAGATATCAACAATGACTATTAGAATGAACAAATTCCATTTAAAAAAAAAACAGGATGCAGAATGAAAATACAAAGATCAGTAGCTTTTCTACAGACCAGTAATAAATTCTGTGCAGTAGAAATCATGGCATGTCATACAGAATCAGTACAATCCTCATGAAATTCTAATGACATTCTTGAAAGACTGAATCTCAATTCTGAGATTCATATGGAATTATAAAAGTCCCCCAAATAGCCATGGCAACCTTAAGTATAAAGATTATAGCTGGGGCATCACAATATCTGATTTCAAAATATATATGAGGGTCATGATTATGGAAACAGCATGATATTGACCTAAAAGCAGATACAAAGATCCAGAAGGAAGATATGAGAGAATCCTTCTATACAACTACACCCAACTAATTCTCCACATATTTCAATAGCATACAATAGAAGAAAAACAGCATCCTTTAATAAATGCTGCTTGGAGACAGGATATAAATATGCATGCGGAAAACAGAAAAAGAAGACTCCTACTTCTCAGTTCAAAACAAAACAAAAGCCTAAATGCAAAACCCAGGACTAAAAACTAGGAGAGGAAAATATAATGGAAACACTTTAAGATAGTGATACAATGATTTTTTCTGGATTAGAGTATGCGAGAATGAGAATGAGAATGGCCTCCACAGCTTCATTCATTTGAATGCTTGATCCACAGTTAGTGAAACTGTTTGGGAAGGATTAGGAGACACGACCTTGTTAAAAGAGGTGTAGCCTTGCTTAAGGAGGTGCATCACAGAGGGTAGGCTCTGAGGTTTAAAGTTGAAGCCATTCCCAGTTAGTGCACACTTTCTACTTCTCCACCAATCCCCCAACTCTGCCTTGTGCCTGTGGGTCAGATAAAAGTTCTCACTGCTCCAGAGTCACGCCTGCTCACTGTTATGCTTTCTTCCACAACAGTCACGAACTCTAGTACCCTCTGCAACTATAAGCCTCAAATTAAATGCTTTCATTTATAATTTGCCTTGGTCATGGTACGTCTACACAGCAACAGAAAAATAACTAAGACGGAGTCCAATAGCGCTAAAAGCAAAAACTAACAAGGGATTACATCAAAGTAAATGTTTCTGACACAAAAGAAACTATTGAAACAGAGCACAGAAACTTTCAACAGAAAGGGAGAAAATATTTGCCAAGTTTTCATCTGACAGAGGTCTAATATCTATAATATAAAAAAGAATTCAGCAACCAAAATCCAAGTGATCCAACTAAAAAATATAGGAAAATAGAAACTTCTCAAAAGAAGAAATACAAATAGCCAACGTATAAAAGGAATGTTTTTGTCTTATGAACCATGGCAAAATGCAAATCAAACCTACAATAAGGTATCACCTTATCCCAGTTAAAATAGCAATTATAAAAATGTAAAATAAAGCCAGGTGGTGGTGGCACACACCTTTAATCCTAGATTCAGGAGGCAGAGGCAGGCAGATCTCTGTAAGTTCAAGGCCAGCCTAGTCTACAAAGTGAATTCCAGACAGCAACTCAAAGAAACTCTGTCTCAAAAATAAAAACGAAAAACCAAACAAACACAAAAAGTAAAACAAATACTGTGGGGATGTGGAAAAAATAAAACAACTCTACACTGTTGATAATGGAGAGTCCTTAAAAACTAAAAGTAGACCTATCATATAATCCAGTTACCCACCTTCTACCTATACATCCAAAGACTATGAAGTCAGCATCAAGAGTTATTTGCATGCCAAGTTTACTAAAGCACTAGTCACAATACTTAATATATAGTCTGCATAGGTCAATAAATGAACAGAAAAAGAAACCTTTATAATTAATCTATGAAGAAAAATATGTTACAAAAGTCTTTAAATGTAATGGAAATGAAAGATACTATATTCAACGAAATAAGCCAAATACAGAAAGACCATATTCTCTTAACGTTATGTGGAAACTTAAAATAAATTGGACTGAAGGTAGAAGAGGAATTTATAGGAATTGAGAAGGGTACCAGAGGGCAGAAAGCAGAAGAAATGAGCATAATCAATGAGTATTTCTGCATACCTGAAAACACCATAGTGAATACTCTTAATTTGTACAAGTCATAAGTGTTAGTAATAAATAAATACAATGAAAAAAGATTACACAGCATTTCAAATTGTTCTATTAGGATATTCAAACATAGTACCAATTAATTAATTATACAACATGAAGATTTACTCAAGAGACAAGAACTACAGTTCTCCTTTTACAAGTCAAATAGTAGCTAGCTCTCAAAAACATTTAAAACTACCAGTTGAAGCGCATTAAGTGCTTTCTTGTCTCTCTCTTCCTTCTGTGAAAACAGGAATGTGACCAGGAAGCACGCACTCGGAGAACATGGGTCACACTGATAACAACTACACAGGATTTCAAATCACCTTGCACTACCTATATTAATGAACTGAGGTGGGGAGACACAACCTAAAGGTACCCTCAAAGTGGTTAGTAGCACTCCATGGGCTAGGGACCTGGACTGAATAAAAAGGAGAAAATAGGTTGGTTACATGCATTCCTCATTCTCTGCCTCCTGACTGTTGATAAACGGAGGCAGCTGTCTCAAGCTCCTGGAGCAATTGACTTCCTCACTAGGAGTGTACCCTGAGCAGAACAATGAAGAGTTTATACCAATAGCCTGTGCTCTAGCAAGATCATGTCTTAGAAATAAATAATCAAATTCAAATGTAGAAAGTATAATTGTAAAAATACGTATAATGTTGAAAGGATTTAAATGCAACTTTTAAATAATACCTTCTATTGGCTAACTGGATTTTTTCCCCCTAATTCTACACACTATTTAAGAACTAAAAGTAACAAGGTATAGAGCACACTCCTATGATCCCTGCTACTCAGGAGGCTGAGAGCAAGAGGACAAGTTACAGTCAGCCTGGCCACACAGAAACTGTTTTAAAAGAGGGGAAAAACTAAGTAATATAATAAAGAAAAATATAACACCTCTAAAAATACTGTTCTTTCCAGAAAATATTTTAATAAGTAAATGCATATTTTACACTAAGAGAATCTGAACAGTAATGCCCATTAGGCAGACTGTGGAGTTCTAAGTCTGTAATCCTAGTACTTAGGAGGGAATGCAGGAAGCTCAGCTCAAGGTCATCCTCTCTACTGTGTGGCACGCTCAATGTCAGCCTGGGCTACATAAGATCCTGATTCAAACACACACACAACACAAAATAAAATAAAATAAAATAAAATAAAATAAAATAAAATGGGAGTGATGACTCTGTGGTCAAATATTTGCTGGGCTTTGTGGTGCACGTCTGTAATGCCACCACTGATCGGCAAAGAGAAAAGGGTCTCTGGGACTCAAAGGCCGGACAGTTGGTAGAAGAAGCAAATGTCAGGTTCAGTGAGAGACCCTTTCTCAAAACCTACGGTGGAAAGCGGTAGAGAAGACATCCAACATCAACCTCTGTCTTCCACACGCAAGAAGCAAACAAGCATGCCAAGTGCGTATGTGCATGCACACACACACACACACACACACACACACGTGCATATACCACACACACACACACACAAGTGCATATACCACATATACACACAAAAATAAAAACCGTATTTCAAGGACTCAATATAAATTATTTTTTTTAAAAAGATTTATTTATTTACTATGTATACAGTATTCTGCCTGCATGTACACCTGCAGGACAGAAGAGGGCACCAGATCTCATTATAAGTGGTTGTGAGCCACCATGTGGTTGCTGGGAATTGAACTCAGGACCTCTGGAAGAACAGTCAGTGCTCTTAACCATTGAGCCATCTCTCCAGCCCCATAAATTATTTTCAATTTAACCATCACATCATATACTAGTGTAGTAAAACCTTATACAAGTACAAATGGAAAAAAAAAAGTTTAAACTTCCTTTAAACAAGATGTCAACCAGCCATTGCTAACAGAAGAAAAACAGCAAAATTACCTTCATGAACTGTAATGCCACAATTGTCACACTGAATTATTTCATCTGCATCTTCACTATTATCTCCAAGACAAACACAGCAAATCAGAATGTGGTCCATTTTTTGTGAACTCCAGTTTTGACTCTTCTCAAGAATCAGCGAGTCCTAATGTTAAAATACATCAGAAAAATCACATTTTAATTAAAAAGTAATTTAATACTCAAATATCATGTTTTAAAAATACTGTTTCGTGTACTTCTAAGTTATGTGGCATTCTATTAGTAGCCTCAAGGTCTGCTCCACCTCTGTCAAAGGACATCTTCTTTGTCACTTCTGTCCAAGTGGTATGGGCTCTCCCCTCTACAAAGTGAGAAGGCACAGGCATGCAAATAGCTGCCTGCTTTGGCATTTGACTTTGACCCTGAAACTAGGGGAAAATGAACAACTGATCACCTAGGAATTACCAATCCTACATACAGATTTTCAAAGTATCAAGATGTGATTCCTATACTTTGAGTAAAGTTACTACCAGGAAAGACAAGACACATATACAAAACAGGAGGGAGTAAGTTAAAGATAACATACAAGCAAGTGTGCATATGATTTCTGAGAGACTCTAGACTCCAAAGTGTAAAAGGTTCAGGGTTACCCAGCTACTCAGAAGAACCTGAACACATAATCTGCATATCTAGCTATAATAAAAAAAATTTAATGATTCAAGTTGAGTAGTTGCTAGGAAAATAAGAGTATTCCTTACATTTATGTCAAGAAAGATCTAGTGCCAACTGGTAATAAAGATAGCCAGCTACTATCAACATAAGAGAAATGCTTTAATAGTAGACGAGTGTAAGATAAAATTTCAAGAAAAGGAAGTCTGTCCATTTTAATTTAAACCTTGTGCATTTGGGATGTAAACTTTAACTTAAAAAAAACGATTCATTCTGGCACAGTGGCATACTCCTATAGCTCCAGCTACATGAGAGGATGAAGCAGGAGAACAACTTGAGCCTAGGAAGTATACACCAGTCCGAGTAAAATAGTAAAGCCTCAAAAAACAAAACAAAAAGTCTTGCTATGTTAATAAAGAACAGTTAACATTACAAGGTAACATGTTGGTATATTTTCATTTATAAACCTAACCAAGGTCAAAACAAAATTGTTAAGTTAGTTCCATGCCACGGTCACTAAATATATTTAATTTCATTAATACTTTGCTGTTTCATATCCCTTTAAATTCTATCAATACTCTCAATGGTAACATTTGGAATCATCATTTCAATGCAAATTGTAAATGACATTTAAAAAAATTTTTTTTTATGGGGAAGGGCTTTTTGAGACAAGATCTCATGTAACCCAAGATGCCTTTGAACTTCTTATCCTCCTACTTCTCATTGGCTCTGATTACAGGTATATGCCACAACACCCACTGAAAAATCCTTACAGGTTGCAATAAATAATCCTTTCAATACACTTTATGGATAACATCTAAAATTACAACTGTAAAACAAATCAGGAAAAAAATGGCCACCAAGCAAGTTGAGACTATCCTGTAAAGAAAACTCGTGTGTTTTATAGTATCTTGGTAGTTAATGAACATCATGGGTTTCATTCTCAGCTTTCACTTAACAGCTGTTGAACATACAATGTTCCCATTTGTAAAAGGAGAATGACAGAAATAAAATGGAACAGAAAGGTTGTTGTAAAAATTAATGACGTAATAAAGGTCATCAATGTTGCATTGTCCATGCCCTTCTTCCTCTCCTCTACACTTCCTGTAGATGGCTCAAAAGAGAAACACAGACTGACATCTAATAATGAGGCGATGGATGGGTTGTGTTCTGTAGAACCAAGTTATAAGCCTAATTGAGCACTGATAATTCATCCCCATGGTAAGGCCAAATGTTTTCTCATAGATTATTACTTCTAAGTTGTTTTTGTTGTTTTTTTTTTTTTAAATATCACAGACTAGAAAATGACCTAGTGAAGCCGAGTCTGATAAATAATAGGCTACCTGTATTAACGGACTGTCAACATTTCTTTGAAAGAATTACTTCTAACCCTCAGAAAATGGCTTATTAATACAGAAAATAAGTGAATTTCTATGAGTAAAATTGTGAATGAATAAAAAGTGAATTTCTTGAAGTAGAAACTGAATCAACGGAAGATCTAATTCCTCTATTTTCTGATTTTGTTCAGAAAAAGTGTCTAAGCTGTCTCTCTATGCTAATTTCTCTCTACATGTACTATTTACTAATACAAGAAAATGAGAAAGAAACAGTGACTGCTGTTTCTGGCCTTCTGAGCCCAATGAGATGCTTGTTCAAACTCTAATGCAAAGGAAGGCGGAACAACAGCCCTACAGTGTTCCCATAAACAAACACCTGGCCCTAATGGTTCAGTGGGAAAATCTAAACCAAATTTTTGAAAACATTCTGAGCTGTTTTAGTAGAGCAAACATACATTAATGTTTAAGTATGCTTTAAGTACACATATGATCAAAATAATAGAGTCCAGTTTCCTATGAACTTGTTACCATGTTTCTGAAGATGTGTATCCTCTTTCAAAGAATAGGCTAAAATCTAACAAAAAATTTAATACAGCTTTACACAAAAATAGAAATCAGGAAAGTAAGTAACAGATGGCAAAACAAAACTCATCTAGAAATAAGAAAAAAGGGGCATTACAGTAATAGTTCAACGATTATTTCATTCTCCTTGGAATGTGAAGTTAATCCTAAAGAATTTAAGGACAGTGAGAATACACAGGGCAATGGATTTACATGTAAAAGCTAAGCAGAAGGTACTAACTGGGAAAAGAAAGTGACACAGGTAGAGAGAGGAGGGGAACCAGGCAGAATAGAAAGGGAAGCAACTGAGAACTAAGTATAATGGTATGTACGCATGATGATGCTGGGTCAAATCCCAACGCTTTCTACGCCCATCTAAAACAAATAAAAACACTAGCCTAAAAAGGAGGTACTGCCTAGTACTCTTTCTGCATTCTAAAATATAGTTAGTGTTCACTTGCCATGTATTCTACAAGATGATTATAAAATACATACAAATGGACCAAACTGTACCTGTTGTACTTAGATTTAACAGAAAAAATTCCAATATACTTTACATTGAAATAGTATTAAAAGACAAGGAAAAAATAGTATACCAAAAGTGTGATCCATATTTCTTCATCAATACTTTCCTTTAAAGACTCTCAAATATTTGTAAAATATTACAAAACGTGTTTTAATAGGACTTACAGAAATTTTTTTCTTCAAAATGTGCAGAGATAACTAATTAGTAAGTCAAGCATCCCAAACAGAGACATATATCTTCAGAAGTATGCTAACAAGAACTGATAATAAACTTTAGTTTTATATTCATTTGATCCTAAGTGTGCTTGGATTACTTGCTGTTTGTAATTACTTGTAATTACTTGAATTACACTTGCTCTATGAAAACACAAATCATGTTCTCAAGAGAAAGGGTTGATATTTTCCCATTGAATGTATTTATAAATTCTGCCAAAACCTTTTACATAATAATTGCAAACATTGGATGACACTTGTCATTAAACATAAAAGAGCCTTGTATGACAAAAAAATTATTTTACTGAGCCAAAAATATAAGGTTGTGCTTATCAAAACAATAATCCAAACACTAAACTATTCTATGGACCCTCAATGAGAAAGAAGCTTTTGGTCCTTAATAAAGCAAGACTGCCATTTCTGTTGAGAATTTCTACAATGCATAAATTTTCATCTACTCTAGGTTCAAAATGAAAACCATTTTCTGAAAATGTTATACTGACCTTCTTTAAAAAAATTAGGTCAGAAGATCAATGGGAGGGCAAAATGCCATTAGTGACATTCAAAAGTTTCAAAATAAAGGACTGAAAAGGACATAGCCAAACCTTAGGGCATTATCCAGACTGTACTAATTTCAAAAATGCAAATGTGAAAGCCCACGGAGAAAGACAGGCATCCAAGTGCAGAAAATGCAACTCAAGTGCTCCGCTCTAAAGCAGCAAAGGTGTGTTCCAGGAAGCTCTCTTGAAGGAAGTGCAACAGGTAAAGACTATTCTTGTGATGCTATTAATATACTACCTGCTTTTTTTGCTCTTCTCGTGACTGGGTGACGAGTTCAAGAGCTACATAAGGGCCATGTTACCAATCTGACAACTTGCCTGCTTCGGTATCTATTATGTGGTTTTTTTTGTTTTGTTTTGTTTTTTGATTTTTAACAATTCCTAAAATTTAATTTGAAATTGGAAATGTCAATAGCCACAGTCAATCTAAATAATACTACAAGTTTTTAATGATTTTTTAAGATAAAGGGATCCTAAAACCAAAATGTTTTAGAAGCACTCCTCTATATGCCTGAGGCTTGTTGAATCAAAAAAGTGACAGTTATAAAAGGGCCCTGGTCACAAAATGTAAATTCCTCTAAGAAATTTTAAAATTGCTAAGGTTTCAGAGCATCATTTAATTATAGACAACCCACATCATTTCTCTGCAAATCAACTTGACATTGCAAGAAAAGGCTTCCAGCTAAAAACTAAATATGTTATTCTTGTTTGTATTTCTAAAGCCACACTTTCTGCTGTTTCTACTACAAAGGCGAATCTTAACACTTAAAGGCAAAATGGAAAAAAAAAAAAACCTAAAATACATACTTCTTAACCATAGGAACATTTAGTATTTATTATTACCCACGGTAGATAACTAATAAGACTGACAGAAACATTACCCATAAGGCAGCAAGAATAAACTTCAAATATCTTTTTATAAATACTAGATCATATAAATAGAAAATTTAGACTGGTAAATAATATTCTATACTGATTAATTTGTTAACTAAAATTGAATGTCTAGCTTAGCTTAACCTAATTTAAATATAATTAAAATCATCAAAAATTTTAAGGAATTAAAATAGTTGTGAGGGAAAAAAAAGTGTAACCAAGCATCTAAGCAGGAGGCTATTCTCAGAGAGATTAGCTTTCTACATGTTATTCTATACAGGTATTTTCTTGAGAAATATTTTGGGATCTCATCCCAGAAATATCTTGGGGCACTTAAATACAGGGCCCATTACTTACCAGAACTTTTAATTTTTTCACCACATGTGATCTTGAAATGTATTATAAAACTTAGTCTATTAAGCACTGTTATCAAGTAGAGCTTATTAAAGGCTAACAAATACATTTCTATACATATACAAGTGTCCCTACACATTGGTATGAATCTTTTCCATAGGTCCTGTATCATTAATTACTTTTGTGAATATTAACCTAATCAACATGAAACATGAAGAGATGCTGTCAAGAAGTAAGCTCAATCAATAGATATAGAATAAGTGCTAAATGCTATAAAAATAAACTGAGCAAATAAATGCTCAATCTAAAGATGAACAGATATCCATAAATATGTCAAGATGGCTTTGGCAATATGAATGCCCAATCTAAATATTAACAGATATCCATAAATATGTCAAGATGGCTTTGGCAATATGAATGCCCAATCTAAATATTAACAGATATCCATAAATATGCCAAGATGGCACTGGCAATATGGAAGAGCTTATGCCACAACCTTAAAAAGTACCACACTATCTCCTCAATTGAGTTTTCCTTTACCAACAGATAAGAATTAACATAGCATTGGAAGTAGACAACATTCTTCATAGGAATGAGGGCAACCTAGAAATTAATCAGTGTTTATAATACAAATAATAAGCTGTTATTTCATCTCTGCTGACATGGAATCCCTGACAGTTTGCTATATATTATTTAAGAGGAAAAGAACCAAAAAATTTATAATAAGCCTATTTAAAATAGACAAACACTACTCTGTAAATCTGCAAGCAGAAAAATATGAATAAAGCATAAAGAAAATCCACTAGTTTAAGCTACTTCAATGATATGAAAAACAAAAAAAAAAATGAAGAAAATTCTGTTGACATAAACACAGTAACAGAAATGACAGAATTAATACAGTTCTACATGTGATGCAACAGATACATCTACATGTAAGACACCAACTCAATCTTTCTTTTGGAAGGAAAACACATAGGCACACAGACAGAGACACGGATATATTTAACTGAAGTCTTGAACGTTGCACCTCTGGACCAATGGGTCAACCTAACTCGCAGTAGAACTTGAATGGCAGGACTGAGTCATTACTGTTGCTTCAGGATAGAAATGCTTGTTCTATGGGGGAAAATGTTTGCTTTTATTCTTACTTCTTTTTTTTTTTTTTAATTTTCCAGAGCTGAGGACCGAACCCAGGGCCTTGTGCTTGCTAGGCAAGCGCTCTACCACTGAGCTAAATCCCCAACCCCTTATTCTTACTTCTTTGCAGAGAATTTGTTCATTAAACATGTTTTTAAAAAGTACATTTTACTTTCACACAAATAAAGTAAATAATTGGTGACTATGTTGATGAAGATTGGTGACTAGGCCGATGACTGCTACAGCTAATGACTTAACCTTTAAATGACTCTCTATAAGTCAAAAAATGAGCTATTGTTCTCTTCTAAAGTATTCAAAAGCTTTTTGTTTTTATGTGGCTATGGACAAAATTATATTGAAGGAAGCCTCTACTATCATAATCCACTCAGTGCCAAGTTAGCAGCTATGAACAGAAAGAGGATAAAAATGGGAATAGAGAACTATCATTTCCCAAGTCTATAGATAAAAAAATGTTACTCTACATACTCTTCTCCTTGGAGACAGAGACTGCAAACTCCTGGAGAATGCTGACAAATGGTGAGTAATTAAAAGTCTGTTGACCAAATGAGTAAATGTTGCATTGAGGGTGTTCATTCACCCCTACAACTAAATAAAAATTCAAGAAGTCACTTAAAATATATAGTAAGTAGTGATTTAGAAATTTCCCTTCTCCCCAGACAGACAGATATCATAAAAATTGGGTTGATCTACCTCATTACTCTTGCTTTGAGAAAGGGTCAGGCTATCATTGGTCAGTTCCTCATCATCAGCACTGTTTCTGCTAAGAACTTTACTCTTCTTCTTCTTGCAGCCCACTTCGCTAGCAGGGCTGCTATGGTCTTCGTCATTGCCCTCATCATTCTCATCTTCATCACTCCCACTTCCCTCATCTTCATCGTCCTCATTGTCTCCATCACTGCCCTCCTTCTGAGATGCCGATCTCCCCTTTCTCTTTACTACAGTCGGTCTCCAATCATTGTCGTCCTCGCTGTCATAATCGTCCATATCATTCAGCTCTTCCATGGATACAAAGTCCAAAAGGGGCCGGTTGCGACGAAGATTCCATTTCTTGGGCTCACTGACCTGCTCCTCGGTGGCGGTGGTTGTGGTAGGGACAGAAGGGGAGGTAACAGCAGGACTTGTGGCTGGTGTGCTGGCAGCAGCAGAAGCAGCTGCACTATCAGACACTGTTGCCTTTTCTTTGTCCTTCTCTCTCTCCTTGTCTTTCTCTTTTTCTTTCTCCTTTTTCTTTCTAGGTCTTTCTCCATTTTCTTCCTCTTCCTTCTTTTCCATTTTGATTAACTGTTTGTCTGAGGGCGCTATTTCTTCCTCTGTAGAATTTTTAAGCTGTTCTTCTTTTGCTTTAATATCTTCATTCAGTTCTTCTTCTAAAATGTTTTCCTCAGAATCACTACAGGAGCCTTCTCCACTGTCCTTTGAAGGGTCTTCACTTCCATTACCACTCCCTTCAGAATCTGTTGAAAATATGAGAAAAAAAAAACCACACATATGTATATACATACACACACACACACAACACTGACACAAATGAAACCACCAAAACTTGTGAATAACTTGCAAAACAATATAAACAAATCTAAGGCAAAGGATGGGAGACATTCCCAAACTCATTAAATAATAAGTCAACACAGTTGATATGTGATTTAATCCAATATGAATTAATGAAGATGACATATGAAATATGAGTTAGAATATACTGTAAAAATAGAACTACTATTTTATATTACATAGCTAATAACAGTATAATGTCCTAGCAATAATTTTATTTTCTAAAAGTAGTTTTAATGGGCACTTACTTAATCATAATGTAATTTGATTAAATTATTCTTCCTTTATATCCTTCTTTCATAAAATATGTATAGTTAAACTAATGAATTACATCTCAAGCAAGAAAAATTTAGCCCTCTAAATCTGCCTGATTTATTAAACTTTTTTTCAATCAAAACAAGCATAGGCATTTGATAGTGAACTTGTAGCAGACAATGTTATATCAAGTACAAAGGTGAAAATGGACAATACCAATGGCACATAAGAAAATGGAAGATGAAAGAAAATTTCAGTCTTCCTGCCTAATAGAATTCTGTCCACATCAATAAATGTGTCATGTAAACTTGCATAAGTTCTAACTACTAAGTGCCCTACAATGGAAGATGCTGATGAAGAAATGAATCCATCCTAAGATGATCAGCTACCTGCTCCTGAACAAACTGGCTATGGTTATTGAGTGGATCATGTAAGCTTACAATTAGCAAGCTGCTTCCATTCCCACCTGGGGCACCAGAGTTCGTCTCAACCCAGCACTATTCTCTATTCTAATCCTGTCTGCACACAAGTCAAAATTAAAATTGTAAATATTTGGACAGGATGATAAAGAAAAACGGAGAAAGAAGAAAAAGAGAAGAATATTTATACCAATTGTTAAATCTACAGGAAAATAAATTGTCTGCATCTATAATCAAGAAAATAGAAATGCTAAAATAGTGTAAAGCATTACTGCTTCCATACAATTTTAATTTCTATGAATTCAACTTTCCTTCACCTTTAAAATGAACTGGGAATTGAAGGGGCAAAAGTTAGTATAGCCAAGTCAACTCAGAAGCCCCCATATACATGGCTAATAACAAAACTATCCTGTCTGTTAGTTAATTCATGTAAGAGATAAAAATAACAGATTTTGAATGACCCAATGAATTCACTATCAATCTCAAGACTGTCAGCTTATTCAGTAGTGTTCTGAAGAAAACAAAAGCAAAATCCACCCTTATTCTAAACAACCTTACACGGGCAAACATGGACTATCATCCAAGCTAACACTTCTTTAGGTTTAGGACGTCTGGAGGTAGATGTGTGTGCTGAAATTTAGAAATGTTCATATTTTATGAGAGTAATTTGGGATATGCATATATTACATTAATACCACATTAATGCCTAAGGTGCTATTTCAAATATAATAGTTCAACAGTATAAAGTACAAATATTTACAGTGCGTGAGAAATGACATAAATTAACTGTCAGTTTTAGACAGGTTTTGCTGTAAAATGAGAGTTTCTGCCAAACTTAAGAAATTCTTACAGATTTCTGAGCCTTTTGGATTTAAAGAGCATGGACTTAATATCATTCCCAAGCAAGTGATTAATTTTCAGTTGAAGAGTTCTATAAATCATTAAGAAAGTTTGGATTTTTACACCATTCACAATAATTAAACCTAAACTACAAAGAAAAATCAATCTTAGCTAAAAATCAATAATAATTTCTGCAATTTTTAAAATAGTGGTCTTCTAAGAAATAAGCAGAATTCACTACTTAAAAGGCAGAAAAGGATCTCTTGTGCACATTAACTGAAGTAAATTTTGACACCTTACATGTAACACCATAATCAAGAAACTAAAAGGTTGAGATAGAAAGGAAAGATCCTACTCTTCTCCATCAGTCTCTAGAAGACACTTTAACAAGAACCTAATAGAAGATACATAACTAAAGCTCCTAGTACAGTATGGCTCCCAATGAGAATAAACTTCATAATACTTCGTAAACTTTACAAAAGTTGTGGACTTTGTCATTTTATTTTCAAATGTAGAGGTAAACAAATGGTCTTTGATGTTTTGTTTTATAATCATGTCTGAGCACAGTGCAATCTTAAGATTCAATTGTTTTATATTTGTCAATGTATTATTACAAGAACATGACATTTTTCTTCAAATTCAAATACTAGTAGCTTGTCCAACTTTTTAGTCACCAAATATAACATCTTAGTCCTATTCTAACAATAGGGCCAGGATCCCTGGAAAATAACTTTTTCATCTGATTAGCCATCACTTCTTTTTGGTACATATTCATTTGAGGAACAGAGATTTATTCATAAGCATAGATGAAAAATAACAACAATGAGAAAATGAGGTCCACAGCTGGCTGTATTTTTAAAGGCTGCAAAAGAAAAACATTTCTATTACCACAATGTCAAAGAACAACTATATCCCACGTTGCCTTCCAAATCTATCATTCCACATAGAAGAGAGGAAAGGACAGAGGAAGGAGGCAAAGAGGGAAAGAAAATTAGCAGTGTGAAGTAATTAGCCAGATATTGCAAATAAAGCTATCTTACAAAAAAGGACAGAGTTAATTAATCCCCACATGAACTCTTTTTTACATTTAAAAGTGACTTTAAAATTAAAATCCTATTCTTCATTTAGTTACAGAATTAAGAGAAAAAAAAAAAACCTTCAAAACACACAGGATATCAGGATCTTTCAAAGCAACAGTCATTTTAACTTTAAGGAAATTTTTTAGTCACAGAATTAAAAACAAACCTTGAAAAATCCCTTGACAATATTCATTGATAATATAAATTTAATAATCAACAATCATAAGTATCATTACAACAATGCTCATTTTGTCTTCATGATGAATATTAAATAAGAAAATCGGTACAACTTAGAAATTTCCAACTACGAAATACAGTCTCTGTCCAACAATTCCATTGGCACAGTGCAGTAATAATTAGCACCATAAATTAATGTAGTAAATGACAGATCCTAGAGTCATCCGTAACTAATTCCGTTTCTCTTCATGAAAGCCCATCACTCAACACTATGCATTCTCCACTGGCTGTTATTACAGCTGTGCCATCTTGCATTTTCTGGGTAAATCTACAGCAGAGCTTCTCTAGGATGGAGAACTAGTTCCTGGAAACACTGGCGGTTGCAGGGCAGGTGCAAGAGGTAGGGAAGACACGGGGATCAAGTACAATACAAAACAAAGATTCTCTGAACATCAACACTATACTCCACAGGACAAGCCTGTACCTGCACAACCCAGAATCAGTCAACACAAAATGCCAACAGGGCCAAGGCTTTCTGAGAAACCCACACCTAAAATAAGATCTCAATATTCTCATTGTTTTCTAGGCATGTTTCTTTTATTAGTCTTTTAACTTGGTCCTAACCGCAAACAGAAATAATATTTCCATGTCTCCATACCTTTAACATTTATTGTTTCTCTCACCAAGATTGTTTTCCTAACTATTCTTAGTTCACAGCTCCTTCCCTAGCTTTTCAATGAAACTCATCTATACCAAGCTAGTCGAAAATAATCCTTTCTCCTTCAGAAGACTTGAACCATATACATAATCAACTACTCCCTGTATTACCCATCATTTAATAAGTGCAATCTAACTATTTATCTGTGATTTCCCTATAATATTTGGGAAAGTGTTAAATGAAATGCTAATGAATACAACTTGGAAAAAAGCACTACCAAAAGCAACTACTACTGAAGTCTCAACCTGACAATTCTAGTTAGATTACTTCCAGGCAAAATGGCCTCATTGTACTAACTAAATAACCCATCAAGATCCAAATTTAAGCACTTTACTTTGCATAGCAAAGACAGTGGGAGAGACCAGGACATTATTAGTTTATATTGTTAATAAAATTAAGAAATGCCCACATCTTCAAAAGCACTCAATTCAAATAACTGAAAATTAACCCTAATCCGAGGCACAAACCAAATAAAATACTTAAGCTAAACCATGAAATGTGCAGTATTGGGCTGCTTTAGAACTATAAAATCAGTCACTTGTATGTTGTTCCACCTAACTTTTCCACGTATGGTTCTTCTGGTGGTTATTGTCATAATTTTAACTGTGCCCTCCCCGTCTTAGGGCATATTTATTTCATTGTCCTCAATCAAAAATGAGAAGAAGTCATGGTGATCTAGAGTAAGTCAATATCTCAGCTGTGAGGAGCACCACCACGCCTGAGTCAAAAATGAGCAAGACTCAATTGCTACTGACTATTATTTTAAATAAAATCATTTTCCACTAGCTCTTTTTCACAAGAACATTCCCAAAACTACAGGAATAAATTTGTGACCTGAAATCTTAGATCACATATTTAAACTTACCAGGAGCCAGGGCAGTAAAAATTTGAGATTATATGACAAGAAACAACAGACTGTATGAAATTTGAGTGCTTTTAGGGGACATACATTAACCAAATATAATGTCCCTTCAACAATAAATTAGTATTTATCAAGGTCGGAAATCTTGACTTGATACCCTACACTGTTTTTAAAGGAGTTTATAAATGAATCTCTGGATTATTCCATCCCTTGCAAAGAGAATGCCTGTGAATGACTCCACCTCAATAAATGAGAAAATTAATCTATCAAGTCAGAATTTATTGAAACACAACCACTTTTGAACATTTTAAAAAAGTAAGTTTTGGAGTTTGTTTCATCAATTCCTACCTTCTAAGTGGTACCAATGATGTGTCAGCTTAGACTGTCACTAACACACCAATACTACCTTCTAGCAGAGAATATTCCTGTTAGTCTTCTCTAAGGAGAAGACATTTTAATTTTACCTCCTTTCCCTTTCCTTTCTCTCTCCTTCCTCAAGTACCAACACCAGTGAATCAACTAAACAGGAGACAAAGAGCTGCAAAGTGAGGGTTAGAAACAGTTAATCAAGATCAGCTTACCCAGTGTTGACCTCTAGAGTCAACTCATCAGTTACCACAATAGCCCGGCCATTCTGACTTGAGATTACATCAACCTACTTTTAGTTTCTAAACAGTGAAAAGATTACATTTTATAGTCAGACCTATTGGATCCATCAGTTTCTGAGTAACTTCATGAGCAGTCCTTTAAACTCAGTACCCGTGACTATATCTCCAGAATGAGCTATTTGTGGTGGTATTGTGTTCCCCAAAATATTGTGCATGCTAATAAACTTATCTGGGGTCAGAGAAGAGAACAGCCACAATATTAAACATAGAAGATAGGCAGTGGTAGCACATGCCTTTAATCCCGATCACATGATAAGATAAAAAGGTCAATTTTTGAATCTACTTTTTTTTTTTTTTTTTGGTTTTTCGAGACAGGGTTTCTCTGTGTAGCTTTGCACCTTTCCTGGAACTCACTTGATAGCCCAGGCTGGCCTCAAACGCACAGAGATCCGCCTGGGCGTGCGCCACCACCGCCCGGCCTTGAATCTACTTTTAAAAAGAAACTACTTGTTTTACATAGGATAAGTAATGAAAATTTTTTGTCTGGGTTTATCAAATGTTACTGGACTGGACATTGTTATATATTAATGGAGTTATTCGTCTAAATCTTTCAAATGTTAATGGACTAGACATCGTTAATGTAATCCTGACTGTGTATATTGTATATACTTATTGGATATAATTTTTCTTGTATTAGTTATAAGCTTTTTTTAATTTTAGACAAAAACAAGGGAAATGTGCTGGTATAGTGTTCCCCAAAATATTGTGCATGCTAATAAACTTATCTGGGGTCAGAGACAGAACAGCCACAATATTAAACACAGAAGATAGGCAATGGTAATACATGCCTTTAATCCTAGCATTCCAGAGGCAGAAATCCCTCTGGATCTCTGTGTGTTCAAGGAACCAGCCAACATGGTGATTCACGCCTTTAATCCCAGGGAGTGATGGCAGAAAGCAAAAAGATATATAAGGCGTGAGGACCAGAAACTAAAAGCATTTGGCTGGGTAAGCTTCAGGCTTTCGAGCAACAGTTCAGCTGAGACCCATTCTGGATGAAGACTCAGAGGTTTCCAGTCTGAGGAAACAGGATCAGCTGAGGAACTGGCAAGGTGAGGTGGCTGTGGCTTGTTCTGCTTCTCTGATCTTCCAGCATTCACCCCCAATAACTGGTTTCAGGTTTGATTTTATTAATAAGACCATTTAAGATTCCTGCTACAACTATTATAAAAGTTAAATGAGATTCTGTATTATATCATAATGCAAATTGTTTGTTGATGCCATTAAGAGTAACACAACACAAACTAATTTTATCCCTTCTCACTACCTTTAGAAGCAAAGGAGAGTCAGAGGAAGAGTCAGAGGAAGAGAGTGAGATGCTTCAAAATCCCCAAGTGCACGATGGGATACTGAAAACATATTAGAAAGGATGGAACTATGGTCCAGCAGAAGAGCATATGCGAGGCCCTGAGTGTGATCCCAAGATCGCAAAGAGAAAGAACTTCAAGAGAAAGAACCCATGGAAGGAATGCAATTAGAAAGGCTTTTAGTTCTCATTTTATCTAAATGTTTATCAAAGGAGTAGAGATAACAAAAACTTTTTAATGCTCATGTGTTTACTGGTGTTTTTCAGATATAATTTTGTTTCTCAGATTCCTTTAAAACTCAATATATTAAGTACACATTAAATACACAAAAGAAAATGCATAAAGGAAAACCATAACGTTCTGGTTTTGCTTTTACACTACGTGAACATACCACTTCCATCACCTTTTTAAATCACTAACTAGAATAAGCAAGCTCATGTGCTTTTCGCAAGGTATTGCACCTGCTGTTTTAAAGCATAAAATTTGCTTGGACTAACTTCATTCTGTAAGAGCTAATGCACAAAAAAGTATAACTCCTCTAAGAGTGCCATGTGAGCTGAAAAGGGAATAACCCTGTTCAAGGCTAATTATGGTCCATATTCTTCTTAATATACTCTTCTATATCTGGGGTACCTCAATTCTTCACTAAAATATATAAGCATAAACGTATGTTAGGGTTTAAAATGGGAAAAATGTTTTTGCATCTTGGAAAAAGGTTCTTCCATACCAGTTAATAATCATTTGAGTAAATATGGACGGCAGCAGAAGCCATAATAGGATCCAGTGAACAGATCTTAGGGAAAGGTGGGAAACCAAATGAACAAAATAAATGATATGTGTGCTTTTACTGTAAATGAACATTTTAATCAAAACTGATTCAAAAAATAAAGACGTTAAAAATACACGGAAGCGCAGAAAGCTGGGAAGGGGAAAGAGAAAGGAAACGTTTACCTGAAGCATCTCCAACTTTAAAATCACTGTCATCTGAACTATCATAATCAAGAGCTTCCAGGAGAGAAGCTGCCAAAGGCTTCACCTGCCTCCTCTTGGAGCTGCGATCCACTGTTGAGAGAAAATATTACAGTCATTTTACAATCTCACCAAAGGCAGAGCTGGGATGCTTAAGACGATATATCGACTTCGTGCAAGGACTCTCTGATTGAGTTCTCAACACAGCGCTTGGGGAGGAGTTGGGTTTGGGGACGCTGGCTGCAGAAGGCCAGGTTGCCCCTGTGGTGAGGCCAAGACCAAGTCAAATCAGCCAAAACCGTGGCAGACCCCCGCCTACCACATCTTCGAGGAACATGCTTCTACGACTACCTAGTAATCCCTCATTTAGACACCACCACCTACAGACACGTACAGCCCACTGCATCCCAGGAGCCAGGGCTCACTGTCAGGGACCGCTGAGCAGCTTCTCCCAAGGGTCTGTTTGTCAGGCAGGACCCACCCGACCCTCCCTCTCCGCAAGTCCTGACTTCTGGAAGGGTCGAGGGGACTGAGGCCTCGGATACACTTACTAAGGAATCCGTGAGGCGGTCGTTTGGAGGAGACCTAGGGAGAGGCTGCAGGAGGCAAGGCAGCAGGGACGCGCAGAGGGCCACGGAGACAAGGCCGAGCAGCTATTTCAGCCGGGCGGTGCGCCGCCGAGCGCGCAGGGGCGACCCCGGGGGCGGGCCACCGTCCCTCCCCACCCCCAGCCCCGCGCCCCTTCCCCCGCGCTCCCCGGCCAGAGGCGCCAGGCCCGAACCGGCCGCCCTGCGAGGCCAACTGCCCCGGTAAAAACCAGAGATAAAAAGAACAGAAAACTTTATTATCCTGCACCAGAAGCAACAAAAGACCCAGAATTCCCACAGTCGGAGGCCGACTGTCTGAGACAATAGGGAGAGCGACGACCCGGATACAGCTCTGACAAGGAGGAAGTGAAAACCACGAGCTAAGTCCCGTTGCTGGCGGCAGAAGCTGAGAGCGCATGCGCAGACGCGCTCCCTCCCGGGAGAGAGCCGAAAGCAGCCGAGTTAAGCCGACTGGAGCCGAGTAACTTCAAGAAAGATCATGGAGTTCACGCAGAACCCCCAAGCTCCGCCCATAGCCTGCAGAAGACTAGGCCTCTCTGAAACCGTCCCCCATCTCCTGCCAATCATGTAAGACCAATTACTGATTCTGGTTTATGTTTTTTAAGATTTTAAGTTTTTCATAAAAGGGCGTTTGCTATCTTAAAGGACTACTAAAAACCATAACCGATATCTACACCCCACACACACACCACCTTTTCCTTAAATAGGAATGCACAAAAGTGTTCTCTGTCAAAGGTTTGTGAGTGAGAATGTTAGGTCAGATACAACGGAGTTTTGTTTTTGCTTGTTTGCCATTGTTTTATAAGTAAGTTTTATAAGCTCCTAATCATAACTAATTCTTTTGATATTGCCTGAGAGTTTGTTTCTTAATGTGGTTACCAGCTATTCCTCTCTCCTGAAGACAAACTGCCGTGCCTAGTACCCAGCCTCATCTACATCAGATTCTATGCATAAGCTTTTCAATCTACAAGGGACATTATAATATTTAATAAAAGAGATGTGCCCACACACACATATGTTCAAAATGTAATGCCTAGCCAATAGGGTAAACTCTAAACAAAAATTCCTAGAAAGAAGCTGTGACTGCTTCAGATAACTGATTAAAACTGCAGTGATGTGGAGAGATTGGGAAGTTATAATTCCAGAGCTTAATTATAAACTACTCCTGCTCTATGTTTGGCCTACTGTTATGCCCAGATTGCTGGGACCCCCAAAAGACCACCACAGAGCCCAAATCCTGTATGTAAAAGCAATGAACCTTTATTTCAAGCTCTGAACTTGGTCACTCTGTCTGTCTGATGCAGTAGTGAGAGCAGAGAGCCCTGAGCCCAGGCTGGGTAGGGTTTTTATCATAGCAGTGGTTGGGGTGAGGGGATTTCCAGGGTTCAGGGCCCTGATTGGCTGACAATTGTCTAGGGGTATCTGTAAAACAAAAACAGATGTGTGCTAGGCTCAGGGACATCTGGCCACCTTATCTAATGGTTGGAATATTTGGAAGGTGCTTCCCCATCCCTGGGTGTTGCGTGCCAGTAAGCCTGTCACAGAAGCTGTGTCTAGGCCCCTAAGCTTGTCATGGCAGCTGTGTGGTCAAGCTGTTTGGGGCCCCTCTACCCCTATTAAATAGCCATCCCTTGCCTAACTCCATGTCAGATCTAACAATGTGTGTCTAACACATAAAGTTCATTTTGGAATGGGCTAACTAAATGCAGTTTTCCACCAATCAAGGGGCTAAGAATGATGTTAGACAGCATCCAAGGCATACAGCCGAGTTCTCTCCATCTTGCCATGCCTGATACACCCACCAAAGTATTGGAAAACTGTCTTGGTTTATGGCTTTCTTCTGTTAGTAAAAAAAAGTTCATGAAGTCACCACCTCATTGGAACATGATCTTTGGAGAGACCTAAATCTATGTTTGTTAGGATTCTGCCACTCCACATCAGCAGTTCAATAAGCAAGGGGTCTTACATCTTATATCATCAGTGCGCTGCATGATTGTACAAATGCACACAGCAGCACAGTCATGCAATCATCGCATGTGTGGCGCAGCTCCATAAGCCCACCTGCGCATGTGTAGGGGAATCCTTAAAAAGCCCCACACAGACTCCTCCCCTCTTTTTCTGCTCTCCCCCACCCCCAGCACGTGCCTCTTTCCAGGCCTGGTTACTCTGTTCTGTCCTCTCCTTCCTCCGAATAAAGCTCTGTTGTGCCCAGATCGTGACCCCCAGAGAGACTACCAAAGACGAGCATGCCGGAATGCAAAAGCAAGGTTTAATTATGGATATCCAAAAGCAATACAAGCCTAGGCAGGGACTTCGTCCAATACATCCAACGCAGTGGAGGCTGGAGGAAGTGCCCACCTATCTGCAAGCTCAGCTTTTAAAGGGAAAAGTCACAAGGTTACATCATTTAGGGGTGCTAGTACGGGTACAATTCTGATTGGCTCGCTTCTAGGGGCTTCTAGAAATTACTTCTAAGGGAGTGGCTGCCCGCCACCATTTCTCATTGGCTGCCCTCAGGTGGGGGCATTTTTATGGTCAGTTACCCTGGAAACCAGGGAGAGGACATTCCATAGTCTGGCAGGCATTACCTTGTGACTACCTTGTGACTCTGTACTTTTATACTTCCTGGTTTCTGGAGTCTGGATTGACTTGTTTCAGTAACTATTGGCCTATTCCTAGAAGGAGAAATCTTAGGCCTTAGTTTTTGGGTGAAGGCATTTTGGTCTTATTTCTAAGATGGCTCATTTTGGTCTCACAGCTCTGATACTGGGTTTAGTTGTGCCTCATGCCTCTGACCTTTCTTGCATGGTAAAAGCTCAGCATTTAGAACCAACAATGTACCCAGCCATAGTTACTCATATTTAAGTCCCAGAATAAACTGTCTCTTGTCCTCTCTGAGGTGAGAGCTATGTTTTTGTATTACCATTAAATGTAAAAGTTACGTTAGACTTGAATGAATTGCTGTTTTGAAAAGTATTAATCTCACAGAGAAAATGTATCCTTTTAACTGTATTAACTATTGTGTAAATTAAAACTACTTGGAGATTTCATCTTACCCCTCAGAATGGCCAAGATGAATAAAACAAATGACAGCATATGCTGTTGAGGATGTGGGGAAAAGGAAACACTTAGTCATTACTGGTGGGAATAAAAACTGGTGCAGCTATTATGAAAATCAGGGTGGAGGTTCCTCAAGAAGCCAAAAAATCCATCTACATCAAGATGCAGCTCTACCACTCTTGGGCATATACCCAAATGACTCTACATCCTACTGAAGAGATATTTGCTCATCCACGTTCACTGCTGCTCTATTAATTATAGGCAGAAATTAAAAACATTATAGATGTCCATAAGCTGATGGATAATAAAAATGTGGTACATTTATACAATGGAATATTATTTAGCTGTTATGAAAAATGAAATTGGGGGTTAGAGAGATGGCTCTGCGGTTAAGAGCACTGGCTGCTCTTCCAAAGGACCCAGGTTCAATTCCCAGCACCCACATGGCAGCTCACAAACTGTCTGTAACTCCAGTTCCAAGGGATCTGACACCCTCACACAGACATACATGCAGTCAAAACACCAACTCATATAAAAAATAAAATGAAAATATTTTTTAAAAATGAAATTTGCAGGTAAATGATGGAGCTAGAAAAAAAAATAATCTTGAGTGAGGTAACCTAGACCCCAAAAGACAAATATTGTAATTTTCAATTTTAGGAATGTAAGTAAAAAACTATTTTGTGTAACTCAGACACCATTTTGTGTAAGTTCAAAAGCCATTTTATATGACTTGAAATAGTATGATACCTGAGCTTGCCACTAGGCTTCAGAAGCAAGCCCCTGGCTCAAATAGGAGCCAGGCCCAGGACAGGCTTTGATATGCTAATGAACTAATCCTATGGTGGTGTTGAAGTGCTAGTGAAACAGCCCCAAGCTATGAGCTTGTATAGTGCAAAACTACTGCCCAATGAAATGTTACAAAAATTTGACCTTTGGACACTGTGTGGCCCTGGCTTTGGTCATAGCTGAAGTCCCTGAGACCATTGCTGGGCCCAGAGGCCCTCTTGTCAGTACTGGTTGCTGGCCACCACTCTTAGGACTTCCCAGACCTTCATCAGTGCAGTCTTTCCAGCCTGCCAAGGTTGAAGTACTTCAAAGAGGACATGGATCAATTATTCGAGTTTCCAAAGCTTTCTCACCTAAGAGGATTCCCCAGAGGAACCCTGCAGAAGCATTTCTGCCCAAACAACTGTTCCCACTTGGTGAAATGTCTGTTTAACTTTTATATTAACATATTACATGGAATGTTTGTACTAATAAACCACATATATTTGAAAGACAAATCTTGTGTGGACATCCTAATTGCTGAGTGCCTTACAGTCAATAGGCCATGCTTTTTGCAATGTGAATGGATGTCTGCTTTTAAGCTTCTGAAATGTGTGCTACAATCCAAATAACCACAAAGGTTCCATACCTAGTAAGGGATTGGGGTGTGTGTGGGTCTCCCAAGGCAGGGCAAATAGAGTATGGTGTTATGGAGAGATAGAGGGGAAAGTGGAATGGGAAGAGTAAATGAGGAGGGGTGGGAGAGATGGATAAAGGGGGGATATGGAGAGGGCAACTAACACTAAAGGCCTTTTGAAAAAAGCATATGGAAACCTGTTTACTGCTCTGGAGGCAGTAGGACCTAAAAATGAGGCAGACTAAAGTCTCATGCAATAGAATAGCCAACCTTTTTCAGAGCATCAGACAATTTATATACTGAGGTTTAAGAAGTAATCACATGAGTAAAGTGTACAATCACAAGGACCATTCACACATGGCAAAAACATGTTTTTCCATAGAGGCATAAAAAACAATAGCTAGTTGTACTGAACAATCTGAAGTAAACCACTCCTCTCCACTATACCTGGGAGGAGCAGAAAACAAATTCCAACAACAATTCCACGTTATTGAAGAAACTGAGGTGACAAGACTCTTGTCTTTTTTTTTTAGAGTATTTTCACAGGTACTCAGAATTCTCCTCATACAACTCCATTCTTGAACTGTGTTATGACAGAAACCTACTACTGTAGAACCTCCCTAAAGTATATACAATATGAAAAGAGTTTAAATAGAGACATCATATACTGGGGGAGACAGTGCCCCAACTAGATATCTTATCCCACCAAGTAAAACTTTAGTTCTGGGAATGAGTTACATCTTGTTGAGTCATGGCCAAAGGGGTCCCATAAAACCCTTAAAATATCACAGACTATTACTTACCCTCTACAACCTGGTGCTAAGTCCCTATTGCTGAAGACACTATTAACTAATATCATTGAACACATAGACATAAAGCTGGTGCTCAAGTAGAAGCTTCATCCCTAGTGCTAGTGTTCACGGTACTAGAAGGTGCTCTGTATATTACCAGAGGAGAAAGGTAATCATCAATATTACCCAGCCACAAACACTGATCTACAAAAGCAACCTGCCTGCAAGATATACTGGTACAAAATTGTCATGAAGGTTATAGGAGTAACCAACCACTTTTTGATTGGAAGACATTTCATAAAAATAAACCACAGCACTTATTATTATTAAGAGAAAAACAAAAACAAACAAAAAACCATAAAGAATACAACCAAAGCAAAATCCCTATTACAAGTACACTGTAAATTTGTTTGTCTTTGTTTTTTTTTGAGGGCCAGTTTTGTTCATAAGTAGTCCAGCCTGATCTTGAAGTCACAGTAATTATCCTGCCACAACCTCTCAAGTACTGGGATTACAAGAGTGTGCCACCATGTCAGTTTGGTAAGTTTCTCAGGCTGTGTGTCTACACCAATAGAAAATAGAATCTGGTGCCTTATTATGGAAATTGTTTAAGATTATTTTTAAGTCCATTAAAATATTAAAGAAATATGTACTAGATGCAGCAGTTATTCAACAATTTTAGAAGCCACATTCTATACCAACGAAGCTACTAAAATATTAGGATCTGAAACAATCTTATCAGTTTTTAACTTGCTCTTATATTGAGATTATATAACGGTTTGAATGAAACCTATTAGATCCATTCATTTATTTGACAAATACATGTTGAATGGTGGTATGTGTAACATGGGAAATAAGTTTTGAAAAACAGCAAATGAAATCACAGAATGAAATAGGCTAACTCTTTAAAGAAACGTTTATTGAAACATATTTAGTAAATACCATGAGTAGCAATTTAGGGGATGTACCTTATGAAAAATAATTGTTGTCTTTTCCCTGCCAGAGCTTAATATACAGTTGAAGATACAATCAGGTAAATTCCTGTTTGTTACTCTGGTCAACCAGAGAAAGAATACATATGCTAGAAGAGGAAACACACAAGCACAGCATTCTAGCAGAATTTCTATTTCTATTCAGACACAGCAATATAAGTATGCATCTAAACTGGGTGGGGTTAGGAGTAAAGGGAGACAAAGACGTTTGAAAACAGAAATGTCCAGGGCTAAGAGCATGTTGAGACTAAAAACCTCATCAGCACACTAAGATATTTAAGAAATAAAAGTTCTATTCATTTCCTTTACCTGTTTGCTTGTTTGTTTGGCTTTCTTGAAGGGATTTATTCATTAACTCCCATTGTTTGTGTTTTCATGGATTTCTTTAAGAGATTTATTTATTTCCTCTTTAAGGAACTCTATCATCTTCATAAAGTTAGTTTTAAGGTCAATTTTTTTTTGTGTGTGTGTGCTTTGGCCATCTTGAAATATTCAGGGATTGCTGTAGTAGGATAGCTGGGCTCTGGTAGTGCCATATTGTCCTGGCTGTTCTTGGTTGTGTTCCTACACTGGCATCTAGGTACCTAGGTTTAGGGTAATTATAGTTTTAGGTACCAATTTCTGACAGGTTGATCACTAGAATCAAATAGAAGACCCAGACATAGATCCACACACCTATGGACAGTCGATTTTTGATTAGAAGCCAAAACTATACAATGGAAAAAAAAAGTATCTTCAACAAATGGTGCTGGTCTAACCAGATAATGGCATGTAGAAGAATGCAAACTGATCTATATCTATCATCCTGCACAAAGCTCAAGTCCAAGTGCTTCAAAGAACTCAATATAAAACCAGACACATTGAAGCTGACAGAAGAGAAAGCAGGGAATAGCCGGGCGATGGTGGCGCACGACTTTAATCCCAGCACTCAGGAGGCAGAGCCAGGCGGATCTCTGTGAGTTCGAGGCCAGCCTGGGCTACCAAGTGAGTTCCAGGAGAGGCGCAAAGCTACACAGAGAAACCATATCTCGAAAAACCAAAAAAAAAAAAAAAAAAAATGGGGAATAGTCTTGAACTCATTGGCATAAGAAACAACTTCTTGAACAGAACACCAATTGTGCAGGCACGAAGATCAATGATTAATAAATGGGACCTCATGAAACTGAAAAGCTTCTGTAAGGCAAAGGACATTTTCTATAGGACAAAACGGCAGCCTACAGAATGGAAAAAGATTTTCACCAACCCAGTGTCTGATAGAGGGCTGATTTCCAAAATATATAAAGAATTCAAGAAATTAGACATCAACAAACTAAATAATCCAATTAAAAAATGGGGTACAGCTCTAAACACAGGTCTCAACAGAGGAATCAAAGTTAAAGAAATGTTCAACATCCTTAGCCATCAGGGAAATGCAAATCAAAATGACCCTGAGATTCAATCTTACATCTGTCAGAATGACTAAGATCAAAAATACAAATGACAACTCCTGCTGGCAAGGATGTGGAGGAAGGTGAACACTCTTCCATTGCTGGTGGGAGTGCAAACTTGTACAGACACTTTGGAAATCAATATGACGGTTTCTCAGAAAACCATCTACCTCAAGACCCAGCTATACCATTCCTGGGCATATACCTAAAGGATAATCCATTCTACCACAAGGACACTTGCTCAACTATGTTTAACAGCAGTTTTATTTGTAATAGCCAGAAACTGGAAACAACCTAGATGTCCCTCAACCAAATAATGGATTAAAGAAAATGTGGTACAGCTACACAATGGAGTATTACTCAGATGTAAAATAATAATAATAATAATAACATCATGAAATTTTCAGGCAAATGGATAGAACTATGAAAAAATTCATCCTGAGTGAGGCAACCCAGACCTAGAAAGACAAACATGGTATGTACTCACTCATAAGTGGATATTAGCCGTAAAGTAAAGGATAATCATGTTATAATCCACAGACCCAGAGAAGCTAAGTAACAAGGAGGGCTCAAGGTGGGGGACACATGAATCTCCCTTGGGGGGGGGAAATAAAATAGATATCTGAGGATGGGTGGAGGCAGGAACAGGAGGGATCAGATGAGGAGAAGATGGAGGAAGAGAATACAGGGAGAGACAACTGGAATTTGGGGGCATCTTGGGGACAAGCTAGAAATCTCATGTAAAGGAAACCCCTAGGAATCTATGAGGGTGACCCTATCAAAGGCTCTTAGCAATGGGAGATACGGAGCCTGAACCAGCCATCTCCTGAAACCAGGCAAGACGTCCAGTGGAGGGACTGGGACACCAACTCAGCAACAAAACCTTCAACCTACAATTTTTCCTATCGACAAGATGTGCTGCAGTAAAGGTGGTACAGAAATTAGAGTAGCCAACCAATGACTAGTCCAGCTTGAGAGCCATGCCATGAGAGGGAGTCCACCCTGACACTACCTGGAGGGTCAGGACCCTGAGACAGTATAGCCCAGAAACCCAGGATAGAACCAAACTCCATGGGGGCCTGGGAGAGTCAATGAAATGATTCCTAATGATATTCTGCTATACTTGTAGACAGTAGCCTAGCATAATCATCATAATCATCATCAGAGGCTTCATCCAGCAACTGATGAAAATAGATGAGAGACCCACAGTCAAACACTAGGCAGAGCTTGGGAAATCTTGTAGAAGTAGGGGGAGCAAGGATTTTAGGAACTAGAGGGGTCAAGGACACCATAAGAAAACCCACAGAATCAACTATCCTGTGATCATAGGGGCTCACAGACACTGAACTGAAAATCACGGAACCTGCATGGGACTGACCTAGGCCCTCCACATGTATGTTATGATTGTGTGCCTTGGTCTTCTTGTGGAATTCCTCACAATGAGAGCAGGGGCTGTTTCTGACTCTTTGGACTCTTTTGGGGACTCTATTCTTCATACTGGGTTGCCTTGTCCAGCCTTAATAGGAGGGGTGGTGCCTACCTAATCTTACTGTAACTTGATATGCCATGTCTGGTTGATATCCATGGGAGGCTTGCCCTTTTCTGAAGAGAAGCTGAAGAGGAGTCAATGGGGAAGGGGTTGGGAAGGAAGGAGGGTGGGGAAACTGAGGTTGGGATGTAATATATGAGAGAAAAATAAATAAATAATTAATTAATTAAAAAAAGAAATAAAAGAAAAATAAAATTTCACCACTTTGAATTAAGATTCATTTGATACGGTGTGGCTCAAAACAAAGCAAGACTCTTATTACCAATGGAAAGAAGATATTGTAGTGAGAAATAATTCCTTAAATTATCACATGTGATCCTCCGGAATAAAATGCCTGTTGATCACAGTCAATGGAGCAACAAGTACTTCTTATAATAGAACATTAAGACGGTAAAAAAATAAATGTTCTGAGCTGGACTGAAAAGTAACTCTAAGAACTGCTTATATATATTTGAACATTTAAATATATATTTATTTGAATGAATGTATATTCAAATATAATATGTTCATCTAAATGAATATATAGTCAAATATAATATTAGATATATAGTTAAATAATAAATATTAAATATACATATATTTAAATGATGAGCAAAGCCCAGAGTTTTAAATTCTTGTTTCAAGAAATACAGCTTCTCTGTTACTCAAAACTAGGATTTCTCAGTTTGGGCACAATGGATACTTTGGGCTAGATAGTGTTCTGTAGAAGGTGACCCTGTTTGTAAGATGTTCCAACTCTTTCCCTCTACACACTAAATGCCAATAACAGCTCTCCTTCACTCAGGCTGTGACAACTAAAAATGTATCCACACTTTGCCAAATGTCCCTTGGAAAGAAAAGCCAACAGCAGTAACCCCACTCCTGCCTCTGAGAATCATTGCTCTAAAAGCATCTCGTCTCATAAAATCACTGAACAATGCCAACAGCCAGTGAACTAGAACCCACAGATTGAGATTTTAGACAGTTTGTGAGCATTGAGTATATTGATTGGTTAGGATACCTGAAGAATTGAGAATGCGTTGCAACATCAGAGAACCTCTCTGTCAATGTAATTAGACCTTTCTTTCTTGTTGAAATTAGACTCATCTCTTTCCTCTTTATCTGTATGACAGGTATCAGAGTCTCCTAGAAATGGGATTGCAGATGTGATTTATGTTTGGCCATAAAAACTTTGAAAAAAGTAGATAGTAGCCAATTTCCTGTAGTGTGGCAGCAAACCATAACAGGCATGAACTCAAACATGGAGCTTCTGAAGAACTTATTCCTGTGCCTAGATAGGAGTGCCCTGACTGGCACATGGCTATGATAAGGGCAGCTACAAAATCAGTAACAGAATCAACTTCCTGACAGGCGGATTACAAAGGCACTTGTGTAAACTTCAAGCCAACTTTCCCGAGGGAACTCCCAAACTTCTTGGGGCATCCATTGATTTTTTTAAAAATATCTACTTCCAACTATTTTTTTGATGGATGTGGTGACCCATTCCTTTAATGCCAGCACTTAGGGCAGAGGCAAGCAGATTGCTGTTAAGTTTAAGGCTAGCCTGGTCCAAATACTGAGTTCTAGGCCAGCCAGGACTACATAGAGAGACTCTTTGTATAAAAAAAAAAATAGATTTATTCATCATTCAAAGTAATCCTCTTTCCCTAACCTCAAAGTGCTAAGCTAATTTGACAACCCAAAAGTACAGCACGTAGCCAAAAAGTTGTCATTCCTAATCCATTACAGAGATCACAAATCCTTTCCAGAAGATCTCTAGCTGAGTTTATCATGCTGTAGTTAGTATTTCAGAACTACTCAAGAGAAACAATGCTGAAATTAAAACAAACAGCCATGCAGTGGTTTAATCCACACACCTTTAATCCCAGCACTGGGGAGGCAGAGGCAGAGGCAGGCAGATTTGTGAGTTTGAGGCCAGCTTGATCTACAGAGTGAGTTCCAAGACAGTCAGGACTACACTGAGAAACCCTCTTTCAAAAAAGCAAACAGAGTGTCCTGGAATTTCTGAAGTTCAAAAAAATCCTAAGTGCTCTCAAAGAGAAAAGACAGGAAATCTACAATGATATAGAAATTAGGATCAAGTAAAAGGTTCAAGTTTAAACTCTGAGAGATTAGGAATATACTTAACAAAAGAACAATACTGAGAAATATTTTATAGAACTCAAATTTTCATACAGAGGATACATATATATATATAAAACTTATAATGCAAAAACAAGTCTCATAGAAACTACATTTTTATCCTACTTCCCATGCCCTTAGACAGCCAGTCATCCTTTTAATATAATAATTCATTTTTGAGGGTGTACAACTCAGAGCTGAGATTTTATAACAATGTTATTGAAATATAGTTCACATACCATCAAATTAATTCTTTTCTGCTATACAGTGAAGTGGCTTTAAATATACTGAAAGCGTGGTATAAAAGTATATTCTATCACCACTATTCTAGGGCATTTATATCACCCCAAAGAAACTCCATACTCTTTATCAGTTAATCCTCACTTCTCTTTTTTTTTATTTTTTATTTTTTATTTATTTATTTTTTTTTGGTTTTTTGAGACAGGGTTTCTCTGCATAGCTTTGCGCCTTTCCTGGAACTCACTTGGTAGCCCAGGCTGGCCTTGAACTCACAGAGATCCACCTGGCTCTGCCTCCCGAGTGCTGGGATTAAAGGCATGTGCCACCACCGCCCGGCTAATCCTCACTTCTCTTACACCAGTAACTATTCTACTACCTGTCACTGTTTATCCATTTCACAAAAACAGTATTTATTTCTAATGTGCAGTCTTTTCTGTCTGGCTTCTTTTACTTAGCAAAATATTTTCACAGTTCATTTATGTTATAAAAACTTGTTTTTAGGGTTGGCAATTTAGCTCAGTGGTAGAGCGCTTGCCTAGCAAGCACAAGGCCCTGGGTTCGATCCTCAGCTCAAAAAAAAAAAAAAAACCCCAAAAAACAAAAAAAACAAAAAATACCCTTGTTTTTAAACTAATGTGATACTCTTTAACTATTACTGGCATTTGTTCTGCATGAAGAAAAGACAAAGTAAGAAATACTTTGCTATGATAGCAGTCAATTAGAGTTCTTAAACAAGTTGAGATATTTAAACATATTTAGTGCATATGAAAGGCAGTCTTAGGTCAAGTCCCAAGAAAGAAAAGCATACAGACATAGATACTATCAGGAGGAAAACATCACAAAGTATCCAACAATGTGTCTTAGTCAAATAAGGCTGGAGATATGAAGCTTCATGTCAATGATCCAAAAAGGTAGAGAAGCTTTCAAACAAACATAATGCTGTGGTTGTTTGAATAAAAATGGCCCCCAGAGACTCATAGGGTGTGGCATTATTAGGAGATGTGGCCTTGTTGGAAGAGGTGTGTCACTTGGGAGAGGTCTCAGATGCTCAAGCCACATCCAGTGTGGCATTCTCTTCCTGTTGCCTATGGATGCAGACGTGCAACTCTCAGCTACCTCTCCATCATCATGTCTGCCTGCATGTCATCATGCTTCCTGCCATGATGATAACAGCCTGAACCTCTGAACTATAAGTGAGCCACAAGACACAGTTACAGTGCCAGTTGTGAGCAATACCTTGGGGAAGTGGAGTCATTTCTCTAGATAATGTACCTTCTAAGTTAGCAAATAGTGTCCATTACTATTTGCTGGTAACAAAGGGGTTATATATAAAAATGGCTCTTGTTTCTATGATCCTAGCCACTCATTGGTGAAATAATCACTTCTTAACTTTGTAACATAGCTCTGCTGGCACAAAAGTTTGTGTTTCAATGAAGGGATGCTTCTATGGATGTATACAGCAATGATTTTTCTTAAATTAGAATAGAACTTTATTTGTGGAATTGAAATTTTGAAAATGATTTTATAGTTCATGCAATAGATTTTGATACATTAATCTGGATATACATTTACCATATAATAAATTTAAAAACAATGTCAAATAGGTGATCATCAAAACCAATTGTATTTAACTTGATATTTGTAAGGAATAATTTGGGCATTATAAATAAAAAGCTAAACCAAATAGCATTTGGGTTTGCATTATTAAGGCAATTTTGTGTGTTTCATTTGTTGGGGGAGAGGAGAAGTAAAGAAAATGAAGGCTAAAGTACTTTCCTAGAAAAGTACAAAGCTTTGGCTTCGTGAAGGGGCCTCCACAACTCCCCAGCAGTAGAATGTCATTGAGACAGTCTCAAGCAGAGGTGCTCTCTCTAGGTTCCCTCCAGACCATTGGTCCACACCTGGGTGGTGGTGGGGAAGAGTGCTCCTGGACTCTAACACCAGGTTCTAGTGAAGTCACTGGACCATCCAGAGGGATATCAGCCTAATGAAAAGAAAGCTTATGTTTTCTAAGCTCTGCCCCAAACAACTGTGTACAATTCTATTTCACAAGACAGTTTTACCCTTAGTTCCATACAATTGGGGACATTCCAAATAACACACAGGCCCATATTAGTGTTACTTTGCCACTGTAAAGAAAGTGAACTCTGATGCTAAGATCTATACATGAATACATACATATTCCAGCATGCATTCAGGATCAGTGATAGGCTTTCATCCTCATGTACTCTAGATTGCCCTGTTTTGGGGTCAACACACTCACTGGGAAAAGAGGCAGCTAGGGCACCTGACTTAGACTCTAGTGGCTGGCAGGAAAGCATTCCAGAACTTACCATAGCCTCGGAAGACAAAAAGGTGGGCACGGGTATTCATACCTGACAGATGAAGAAACTAGAGCCCAGTAGTGCAGGTTCACACAGATGGCCATGCCTGTACAGCAATGATTTTATTAGACTGCTACTTGTTCACTTTGGGTCCATCATGCCAGTCAATAAATAGGAAAATAGATGTTGTGCTATTAGTTTATGTGACTTAATCTGTTTGCAAAGAAGATATTGGGACATATAACTCAATGAGGTTAAGGAGGAGTACATCTAGAAGGCATGAGATCATCTAGGACAGTGACTACTCTTATACTGCCAAATTCCTTCCTCAAATATCCTTCTAGACGGTTTGTATTTAGTTTTTATTAGAAAGAGATGTAGATTCTTTTGTGGGGTCCCATATCATTGGTATTGGAAATCTGAAGGCAATAAGAGACCAGTGTGGTGGCCTCTGTCCTTATGACAGCACTCATCATGTGTCCAATGAGATTTTGTTTGTCTGTTTCAGGTCTCTCATCCCTTCCCTACTGACTACTCTGTTGGCCTCAGGTGGAACGGGAAGCACTGTTTTCCACATACCATATCATAGCAATTCACCATGATAAATATTTTACTATACAAATATGTAGCTTAGGAGTTCTGCTTCTCTGGGTGACCCCTGACTGATGTATTGACCTTCAGTTCTGGTTGTTTTGCCATTTCCTCATTCTTGGCCTGGTTTTCATTTATTCATAGTCTTTAGTCTTAGGACAGAATGTCTTCTCTTCCTATACATTCCTTTTATGTGTTTGTTGTAAACAAGCTCATTGGTTTCCATTGTATTAACTCTCATCCATAGGCTCTTCATTTTCGAATTTTCTTGATCTCAAGAGTGATTTAGATCTTTCCTGGCTTAATGTGTCTCTAACTGGAGTTATTTCACAGGTATCATTGATTCAGTGATTCCAAAAATGATTTCATGATCTGGAGCTATAATTCAGGGGCAAAGTGCTTGCTGTACATGCATAGGTACATAGAGTACATAGGAACTCTAGCTCCCATGTAAAAGCAGGGAGCAGTGGTATATACCTATAATTCCAGAGCAGGAGAAGCATGGTCAGGAGGATTCTTGGATCTTGCTGGCCAGCTAGTCTAGCCAAACCCACAAGTTCCAGTCTAGTGGAAGACTATGTCAAAAACTAAAGTGGACAATGACTGAGGAAGACACTAGACACTGACCTCTGGTACTCATGCATATACATTCATACACACAAGCAGGTAGATAATTAGTTCATTTTTCTCTAAATTAAATGAACATGATAAAAGCAAGTTTGTGGTGATATTTTATTTGTGATGAAATGTGGTGATATTTTATTTGTATGTTAATAAATAAAGCATGCCTGGAGATCAAGGAGGAAAAGGCCAGCCATTTTTAAGTAAACATGGAAGTCAGGCAGTGGTAGCACACGCCCTTAATCTGATCACGTGGCAGGCAGGGTCTCTGTGTGTTCAAGAACACACTAGAGAACAGCCAAGCATGGTGACACAAGCCTTTAATCCTAGTACCAACCATAGAGACCTGGAGGTCTGAACAGACAGGCAGTGACAAGGAAGTGAGGTAGCTGGGCTAAGAGCCAATGAGAGGGCAGAACAGCAAGGCAATAAAGGTGTAGGAGACAGGCAGTAACTCACCTTTTGACAGCTGCAGAGCTGGAGAGGTAAGGTTGGTGGCTATCACTATTTCCCTGATCTCTAAGGTTTTTACCCCTATATTTGGCCCTGTGTTTCTTATTTAATAAGACCATTTAGAAATTCGGCTACACAAGTTAAGGTGTATACTAGTTTTTGTTGTGGTATTTCTCATAAAGCTTTTTATTGTGTATGTGCCATTCCCACTCAGCACAGCAAATAGTACCTAGTAAGCATCCAATATATGTTCATGAGCAAATGACTGAGTGAACTAAGGAATCCATAGAGGAAATAAAAACTCAAGAGAGATAATAAATGGCATCAAAGAAGAAAGATGGAAAATGAGAAAGATCTAAAGTCTATCATATAAAGATTAGCTGTCTGATGTCCTATTGCAAATAAGACAAACACAAATTTCCCCCTAAAATATTATGTAGCCATAAGGTTTCATTGAAAAGAAGTACTAACTAAATTACTGTGTCTCAGCTTTTTAATATTCATTGAATTTTGCATATAAAGTACTTCAAGTATTTAATTTGAACTATAGCAGTGAAGCTTTGAGATTTATAACAGTGGGAGTAAACTTTCAGACCAAAATGCTTTCATTTTTCTAATAGAAATTTTATAATTAGTGGTAGTTTATGCTAAATTGTCATACTAGTAGACGAACATATTTGTTTTCAGATTAAGGATAGGTGCAGAAACTTTATTAACAAGTGAAGGTATTTGCATTTGTTTTATCAGAAAAAAACTCCAATTGTCAATTTACGTACTAGAAAAATAATTAAAATCCTAAATGCAAACTGAATAAAAATATGATCCTGTCTTCAATTTACATTAATATAATTGTATTCTATGGCTCACTTATTAAATTATTTTTCTCAAAAGAAGCTATTTCTTTACTATCATGCATTAATAACAACACATAATCATCCAGAATTTTCTAGGCTTGAATCTTCAAGGAATATATATATAAGAGCACTAATTTATCTTGGGGGATATTGATAGTGATTTATAGGTATTCACCATAGATATCTATTTGTTTATTTTAGAGACACAGTCTTTTGCAGCTTAGTCTGGCTTCACATTAACAATGTAGCTGAGGCTGGCCTTGAAGACCTGATCTTCCAGCCTTTTCTTCTCCAATGCTGGGATTCTAAATATATGCCACCATGTCTGGCTACAGTTTCATTTAAGTTGGGCAACTATTATTTATATATTTTTAAATTTCTAAATCATTCAAAAAATTAAAACAAAAAGAACAAGCAATAAGCATGGTACAAATCTCAAAGTGAAATGGTAAAAGATACCCCAATTCATTTATTAAGATCCTATGCCATTCAGTTACTTTATTCTGCATTTAGAAATAATTTTTGAATCTTCACTACCTAAAGGATAAAATTCCAAGTCTCAAACTCTCCCAAATCTGAGTTAACCTTTTCAGCTTCATTTCCCATGTCTCCTCTCTATGAAAGCCAAATCCCACTACACCAAACTCAGCCTCTTCCACACCCTATAAAAATAATAGCTTTCATTTCTCCCTGCTTTGCTAACAATATTTTGTATGTACAGGCTACAAGGCTCCCTTTTCCTCAATAATTCTACACGATATGATACTTCATCACAGTATTAATGCTTTCTGTTTTTTGCTCCTTTTATATTTCTGAGTACGTGCATGTTCATGTGTGTGAATAAATAAATCCTGGCTATCCAGGGTGAACCCTAGGATGACTTTGGCTTATAATAAGTTTTGGTTTTACTCAATCACTGGGCAAGCCTCAGTGAAACATTTCACTATTAGGTTAAGAATTTGTGCTGTATCAAGCTGATAACAGAAAAAAATGAAAAAAAAAGAAAAATTTAAATAAAAAAAGAATTAGCTAGTAAAAAGCTTGAGTTATTGGCTGAGCATTTATATGTAATATTATGTCTTCATGTCGGTTATTTGGAAAGTGGCTGCTGGGATGGGAAACTTCTGCCTACACTATAGTTCCTTTAAAAGTAATTAACAAAAGGCTGGGGAGATGGTTCTGTGCTTGAGAATGCTTGCTGCTCTTCTCTTCTAGCAGACCCATTTGTTTCTCAACATCCAAACAGGGGCTTACAACTGCTTGTAAATTCAGCTCTAGGTGACCTGGCACCATCTTTTGGCCTCCAAGGATACGTGTACTCATATTTATGTGCATATACCCATACACAGACACACATACATATATGTAATTCAAAATAAAACAGTTTCTTAGTGTTAAGGCCTAGGACACCCTTGAGGATTGATCCTTGTCTTCTACCTTGAGACAGGATTTCTTATTCTCTGCTACTGTGCACTGCAGGCTAGCTGTCTCATGAGCTTCTGAGTTTGTCTGTTCTCTGTAGTAGGATTAGAGATGCATGCAACCACATGTGGCTTTACATGAGTTCTAGAGATCCAAACTCAGACCCTCATACTTGAAAGGTAAGCATTTATTACTATGCCATCTCCCTAGCCAGCCTTTTACATTATTTTTATTTCTGTATGCCCCATTCTCCACATCAAGTCACTGGTCTGAGCTTGACATTAGCAGAATTAAATATAATTTTTCCTAGAAAAAGCATTAAATATGTGAACAAATGGCCAATATAATAGAGTGTCTTTTTATTACAAACATTTAGAGTCCTAAATGTTTATTCAAGACATTTAGGTCTTGATGCTCTTTGCTCAAAATCCACTCACCTCTGGGAGACCCTAATACTCACTCTTGTCTGTCATTATTTGCTACTCAGAGTCTATGATCCACAAATGATGTTGTGGAATCTTCTTTTACTTTCTTTTCTCTTCCTGTCCTTCCTGAGTTTCTTTTTCTTTCCCTTCTTCTTTTGCCCCACATTTTATTTTCATCATCTCTCTCTTTTTTTTTTTTCCTTTTCCGTGCTAAGGATGGAACTAAAGCCCTCATACAGAGTGAGGAATATAGCACTGAGCTACATTCCCAGTCCAATACTGTGATTTCTAGGTTGTTGTTGTTTTCTATAATTGTCTTTGATTGGTCTGATGATCTATGAATTAACAACTTTAGTTGTCATAAAAAAACGAACAAACAAAAAACCAAATTTCTACAGTGGAACAGAGACTTGAGACTGGAAAATTGCTGTGAAGCTCTTGTTCGGCAAGAGAATGAGAATTGTATACAGGTATTGAAATATCATTGGATCTAAGTTGCTGTGGCGTTAAGATAGGAAATAGTATTTGACTAGCTCCTGATTTTGTCAGCACTCTTCCTCAGTTCTTGGCTTAAATCCATATAAAGAGTTCATAAGCACAAGCATATCTTTCTATCTGGTTCTTTCCTCCAGAAGATTGGAGAAATGAAATATCAATTCACAACTCAGTCAGTTTTTGAAACCCAAAGCTAAGAGGTCTTTTTTTTTTTTTTTAAGTATATAGTCTACTATTCTTCTATTTGAATCTGGTCAAGTCTCTGCATCATTGGCCAAACCTGTAATTCTTTTTGAGAGAGACTATGCTGCTAATCACAGACTCTATGACTTGAAACAGTAAAGCTCTCTTTCCTACTTTGAAAACATGCCCATCATAGGTAAGCAATGGCTCTTCTCCAAATAGCTTTCAATTTCACACCCGAGCTGGTAAAGCAGCCGCTGTCTAGACCACAACTGGATCTTGTCAGGGAGGGAGAAGAGAAGAGAGAATAGCACCCGGGGGCCAACAGTGCTGCAAGACAGGAAATGCTATTTCTCACATTTCCTTTACTGCTAGAGAAAGTCATCTTATCAAACCTGATGCTAATGCAGCAATGAATTGCCTCTCCCTAAGGCCAGGCAAGAGGAATTTGTAAATGATATAATCTAGCACACACCAAAGCCCTGCTTCTGAAACTCACATCGAATTTTGCAATACCTCTTCTACAATGGCTTTTCTAAACTGTCACCTCTAGTGTCTCCAGCCCTACCTAACATACAGGTCCCTACTCTTTCCTCTAACTTTTTTTTTCTCTCCTTCTTTGTTATACACGGACTGTGGTGATATTTTGTTTGTACTCTAACAAATAAAGCTTGCCTGGAGATCAGAGGGCAGAGCTAGCCACTAGTTAACCATAGAGGCCAGGCAGTGGTGGCTCACTTCGGAGGAGGAAGCAGGAAGATCAGGAATTCAAGGCCATCCTGGGCTACATGAGCTTGATCTAGTCTAAAAGAGAAACAGAGCTAGGCAGTGGAGCTCAGGCCTTTAATCCCAGCACTAGGGAGGTGGAGACAGGAATATAAGGCAGGTAGAGACAGGATCTGGGGTCCCTTCGGTCTGAGGATTCAGTAGAGGTTAAGAAGTCTCTAGTGGCTGGCTCCTTTACTTCTCAGATCTTTCAGCATTTACCCTGATATCTGACTCTGGGTTTTTATTAAGACCAATTAGAATTCGTGGTACAATGGACCAGTCACATAAGCTCCCTTTGAGTATTTTTTCTGCTGTTGTTTTTTATAATCTCTGGGCAATTTCATTTAACTAGAGTGTTCTTCCCTAGATCGTCAACTGATTGCCTTTTCTTTTCATTTAGGTTTCAACTCGGATATCCTCAAAAGGATCTTTGCTTGCCCACTCTAGCTAAAGTAACCTTCTTCCCTCCACCTCGCTCCTGTCAGTTTTCACTCTTACTCTATTTTAGTGGCGTATCTGCAGCTCTCTAAAGTTATCTTATCTGTTCATTACCTGTCTTTCCTAGTCAACATGGTAGGTCTGTTAGGTCACAATACTTTTTTCTCCAATGCTAAATTCCTAGAAGCTAAGTGATGTTCATGGAGGCATATGTCTGTGATGCCAGCTCTTGGAAGGCTAAGGCAATAGTCAGAGGCCAGCCAAAACAAAACAAAAGCAAAAGCAACAGTTCTGGTATAGAGTAGGTACTCAGCAAAAGTTTTCTGAATAAATGACAAAAAAAGTAAGAAAGAAAACAATGCCAGCCTTTCCATTGATAACCTTCACCACCTGTCATCCATGTTTCCTTCCTCGCTGGTTTTATCCAAACAAGTATTTCATGCTGGAATTTCTCAGTTGGATGCTTGGAGTCTTTCTCACTCCATCTCCTGAACTATTTCAGCCAGTCACACAGCTTATTTCCCATTTAAAAAAAAAAAAAACTCCTACATTTATTTTCTAATTGTAGATTCTACATATACATTCTTTAATATAATATAAATAGCATTATTCCAGTAATTGGTATGGATATTCTCACAGCTGGTCACCACTTAACTTCTGATATTCTTTTCTTTTTCTTTTTTTTTTCGAGACAGGGTTTCTCTGTGTAGCAGCCCTGGCTGTCCTGGAACTCGCTTTGTAGACCAGGCTGGCCTTGAACTCACAGAGATCTGCCTGCTTCTGCCTCCTGAGTGCCGGGATTAAAGGTGTGTGATACCATGCCTGGCTCTGAGATTATTCTTTTTTTTTTTTTCAATTTTTTTTCTTTTTTTTTTTTTGGTTTTTCAAGGCAGGGTTTCTCTACGTAGCTTTGCGCCTTTCCTGGAACTCGCTTTGGAGACCAGGCTGGCCTCGAACTCACAGAGATCCGCCTGCCTCAGCCTCCCGAGTGCTGGGATTAAAGGCGTATGCCATCACCGCCCAGCCTGAGATTATTCTTAACCTTTCTCCTCACTCACCTATATCCATCAAACCATCAGGTCTTGTTAGTACTACATATTTTTCTCTGGGATTTTTGCCCCCTCTCCGTCCAATCATTACATTCCTTCCCTTATGACTATTGCAATAGCCCCTTTATATTGCCCCCTTTGAGCGCGCGAACACACACACACACACACACACACACACACACACACACACACCTCTTTCATGTTTGGCCCCTCTACACTATTCTTCATAGCTAAAGGATTTCTTTTCAACCATAGAATCTTCTTGGTGAACTTCCTAAAGTCCTGAGCATAAAGCCCCATGTAAGTGGTCCGTGGCTCGGATGTGGCCCCTACTTTGCCTTCTCCCTTAAGTTCCAGCGGTAACAGCCTTAGCACCTTGGCAGCTGTGAGCGTCAGACGTCTTCACTTGACTTGTCTTCCTTACACACTTCAACCTGAAGCTTGCACTTGGCTAATGTCTACTTCTTCAGTTTAGTAGTTTCAGTGAAGACGTTTCCTCTTTTTAGTTTTATTATTTAAAAAGCTTTAATATATGTAGGGAGTTGGAAAGGGTTCAAGTTGTTGGTTGTGATTGCAAATGCCCCGTTAAACCCCGTCCCAAGGAGGCCTTTTGAGTAAAGGTAAATTTGAAAAGAAATAAACGAAAATTAAAATAGGGTAGTAGAAAAAGTTAAGTGTAGGAACACAACCCTTGAAGATGCAGTATCTGGACCAAGAGGGGATGGCGGCATGTTGCAAAAGTTCTTTGGGGCGACGAATCTTCAAATGAGTGTCATGACCTGGGAGTCTAGCAATCACACTGAAGACACGAAGGCCATCTGTAAGTCACTTACTAGTTTTTTTAAACTTCTGTCCCTAAGCGCCAGTGGAAGACAGGAAGCAGCTGCAGTCTTAAACCGCAGCCCTTGACCTCGGCGGCTGGAGACACGACCTGTCCCCTGCGGGAGCTGAGCGCTGAACCTACAGAGGCGCCGCGCAGCTCCCTCCGGGCCCTCCGGGCGGCCCGGCGCGCGCACGGCACGCGCGCCCCCAAGCGCGTCCGCGTGCGGCCCAGGCCGGGAGGCGCCGCTAGGGAAGCCGCGTCCGCAGCCGGCCGGCCGCTGACCCTGCTCTACACGCGTGTCGTCCTAACAAGTGCCTGTCTCACCAGTCGAGACGTTCTGATTTCTACTCAGAAATAGACCCATCGGAAAGGTGCATTGTGAAGGACCGAAGGATGCTGAGCTTCGCAATGGAAAGCAGAGGTCGGGCCAGGTTCGCACGACCGCGCAAGGGCTGACTCATTCAGGCACTGCCGAGGACAGCCGCATCCGGGCTTTCCTGCCGCAGGCTGCCCTCCGAGCCAGGGGTCCTTCAGGTAGGAGGTCCTGGGTGACTTTGGACGTCCGCTCAGCCGGGTTGCAGAAGCTGCTTGGTGTGTGTGTCCTGCGCTAGTTCTGCTGTCTCCGTGGAGGTAGGCCCCTGCCGCAAACATGCTCCGACAGATCATCGGGCAGGCCAAGAAGCATCCCAGCGTAAGTTCATGATCTTTTCCAGGGTGGCTTCTTCGTTGTCGTGCACCTGTCTCTATCCCCTGGGGACGTTCTCTTTTCACTGTTACTTGGGGTTACACAGTGGTTGGCCTGACCTGGTTGTTCGAAGCCTTTTATTTGCGACTGTTTACTCCTACTCACTGCGAGGTTTTACCTGAAGCAGAAGGTGGCAGACATCGGGGAGAAAGGTAAACATTCTGAGTGTTGGAACACTGGCCACGCTCTCTCAGATTGGTTGGTCCAAAGAGGGGTGGATGGTACACAGAGTGGGTAAGAATACAAGAGAGGTCAGGTTTTTTATGTTGGCTTTCGAGGCTTTTATATTCACTGCATTGCACCACCAAGACTTCTGAAATATAAGGGATCTGCATTTTGGAATCCTCATTTTGCTTGGATACCTTGACATTTGCAATATTTGTTTTAAGTTTTCTCGACATCTCCCTTTTGCTCAGTAAAGCTCCCTTTGACAGTCCCCAAGACAACCAATTTTTGCCTTAAACCTGCTTTTCTAAATACTCAGCAAAATTAATAGAAATCCATTTTCAGAGTTGATTCCTAAAGCCAGTGCTTGTAACAGACCTTTCTGTCAGCTAATTATGCCCTTTATTTCACAGAGATTATATTGTTGACAGAACTTTTCAGAGCCACTCTTTAGTAGTTTTCAAAGAGATACCCTTCCTTCCAGCCTTACAGGAAGTACTTCCCATTACTGCTAGGGAAGTAATGAAATTGAATGGGAATATTGTTCAAATGTTACAGACGTGAATGTACTTGATATGATGATGATGATTTTATAGACAAGATTTCTCTACGTAGCCCTGGCTGTCCTGGAACTTGCTTTGTAGACCAGGCCGACCTGGAACTCATGGAGATCTGCCTGCCTCTGTCTCCCAAGTGCTGGGATTAAAAGTGTGCACCACTACCACCTGGCTCATAGGATTATTTTTCCATAAAATTTTCTCCACATAAAGAAGTCAGAGTCTTAAACCAAAATCATTCTAATGTTTTTTTTGTAACGATCATGCCTTTAGAATGCAATCAAAAGGAAACATTGCTTCCATCTATGATCAACCTTTTTTCATATTTTAGGACAAGTTAGCGAAATATCAGATTTGGAAATTCCTATATAGACACCAGTGCAGCCTTATTTTGGACAAGATCAAGGAATGTGATGATGGCTACTCCTTTTTGTCTGTTCTTCGTTCTAGTTGATTCCTCTCTTCGTGTTCATTGGAGCAGGAGGTACTGGAGCAGCACTGTATGTGATGCGCCTGGCCTTGTTCAATCCAGATGTCAGGTGAGTCTACAGGTGTTAACTCTTGCATGGCTGAGGAAGCTGGCCTGGGGACCACAGTCCTGGGAGAGGTAACACAGGAGACAGGGTTCCTCTGTGTAGCTTTAGAGCCTGTCCTGGAACTCAGCCTGTAGCCCAGGCTGGCCTTGAACTCAAAGAGATCCACCTGCCTCTGCCTCCCGAGTGCTGGGATTAAAGGCGTGCGCCACCACCGCCTGGCTAAGTCCTTCATTTTGAAGACTGGGATAATAATTGTTTTGTTTGTTCGTTTGTTTATTGTTTTGTTGTTGTTTGAGATAGGGCCTCACTATTTATCTGTGACTGTCCTGGAACTCACTGTGTAGACCAGGCTAGTCTCGAAGTCACAGAGATCTGCCTGCCTCTACCTCCCTAGTGCTGGAATTAAAGGCGTGTGCCGCCATGCATGGCAATAATTGCTTTTTATAAAATACTTAACCATGATTCCTGTCCTATGTGAATGTTTTATCTTCTTTCCAAAATAAACTTGATTCTTTTTGCAGTTGGAAAGTGATTGATTAGGCATTCTATATACTTATATATATTACCTAATGATACAATAGAAGATTTAAAAAAAGCCAAATACAAACATTCCTGTTGTAAAGACGGGGATGAGGATATCCCAAAAAACTGTGTTCTTGATTTTTACCCGTTGTTAACTATGAATTCTACTTCTTTTTAACTCTATAATGAAAGTAATACCATGCTAGACCTACTAGAAAATGAATTTGATCTATTCTATACGAGCTCTTAAGGAAGTATTTTAAAAACTATTGTAAGTAGTGTTTTATTACTATAATAATTAAAATATTTTATTCATTTTAGCTGGGACAGGAAAAATAACCCAGAACCTTGGAACAAACTGGGTCCCAATGAACAATATAAGGTAAGGTACAAAATTGCTAAACATTGCTGGAAAGCATATTGTAACAGATATGTGGCTGTGTGGCAGTTTTCCTTGAAATGGGATATGCAAGTAAAATTCCATTATGATAATGAACTTTGAAGAGCTCCTGCCACTTTGCTGAGCTGGGATTGAGGGTTTGCATTTCATAAAGCTTCAGGTGCTACTGCTGTTGCTTTTGAAATATGGATAGCCTGGTCTCTTGGGTGGTTTGGTTGGCTCTCTCTTCTTGGTATGGCTCAGATATTTTAGGTGAGGGTTAGTAGAAAATGAAAGTCAGTTGAAAATTGAGTTTTACCATGAGCCTCATAGATAAGCTTTAACATCTTCCCAGAAGAGTGGTCTATGTAGCTACTCTTAGGAAGAACACATTCATGTACCATGACTATTGATTTCTCAAATATAACCTTTCTTATGTGTAATATTTTTCATGTAAACCCTTATATTGTCAAGAATTCAGGTATAATTTTTATACAATACAGTTTATCTATTTAGAGTGCCTAATTCTCTCATGTTTTCCATTACATAGAGCAGTTTCTAAGTACCTAGCACTCAAGAGTCATACTGAGCCATGTTTGACCAAGACTTGGGGAAAGTGTCTGTGGTAGAGATGGGTTTATATTACTGTATTACTTATATAAGATGGGTACTTATAACTGTTTATGGCAACTTTTTAAAATTTATTTATTATTATTATTATTTTTTGGGGGGGGGGTTTCGAGACAGGGTTTCTCTGTGTAGCTTTGCACCTTTCCTGGAACTCATTCTGTAGACCAGGCTGGCCTCGAACTCACAGAGATCTGCCTGCCTCTGCCTCCCGAGTGCTGGGATTAAAGGTGTGCGCCACCACCGCCTGGCTGTTTATAGCAACTTTAAAGATTATTCTTTACTCACTTTAAGATTTCTGCTTAACCCAACTATAATTTGGCTTTTAAGTACTCAAGCTGCTGTCCTTTAAAGATAGAACTAGAAATTCACTAGCCAAGCTGAACCAAGCCATCTGGTATGTCTTTTAACATTTGCTCAAGAAACAATAGACAGGCATTCTCATTCATTATTTTGATTTAGGAATTTCAGTACCAGTTATTCTGGGGGGAAATGTATCTGCATGTATCTTAATGTAAGAAACATTAAGAAGGAGAACAAAGAACGAGATTTTGGTTGTTTGACCAAAGAGCATATTGGGGTATTTGATATATGTATTTCAGAAAATGTACCAGATGATTCCAATAGTTGTGCCAGTTATCAGTGCCTTGGAATAGGATGACGGGCTGATGTGAGGCTGTGTTAACTGGAAATGTATTGTTTCTTCGTTGAGACCCTGATGTTTGTTGCATAGTCTGAGCCTTGAGTGCCTTGGCTCATAGGGGGTAGAAATTGAAGAACGCTGCTGTATTATAGTAGAAATGAAGAGAGTGAAATCTAGAAATGAGTTCTACCTATTTTTGCTTCTAAACCCAAACAGTGAGGTAAACTAGGTTATTTTCTCCATAGTTGATTTTTCTGTTACCTAAAGAGAAATTTTTTGAGGACCAGGTTTCTCTGTATAGTTTTGGCTGTCCAGTAACCCAGTCTGTAGACCAGGCTGGACTTGCATTCAGAGATCTACCTGCCTCTGCATCACAAGTGTTGGGATTAAAAGCATGTGCCCGAATTCGTGGCTTCACCTAAAAGAATTGTATTTATCTGGCCCACAGACATCAGACTTTCTATGACCAACGATGAGGTGGAAAGATGATATTTACCACTTTTAAACTATTTTGATTTGCCCCACTGTTCTTTCCATTTCTCTTGAGAACCAGAGTGGCATATAAGGGCTTCTCATCAAACTGGAATGAAATGAGTGTGGAGTAATTGACTTAAAAACAGCAATGGGAATAAAAAAATAAAAGTTTATCATGTTAAGATGCTAAAATTTGGGGTGGCTATGATTTAAAAAAAAATACCATAGATAGGGAAGCTTAGGCAACAGAAATTTGTCACCGTTGTGGAGCTGGGAGTTGTGAGACCAAGGTGCCAGTCAGTTCTGTTCCTGATGAAGATCCTCTTGCTGGATGCTTTCACAAGAGGAAAAGAGGTAGACACTGCCCTATTTTTCTGTTGTAAAGAAAACAGTCTAGTTGTGAATGCTCTGCCCTCATGACCTAATTACCTTCCAAATTCTCAGTTTCTAAATATCATTATCCCATTGGGGCTAGAATTTCAACAGAAATCTCAGGAGGACATGAGTATTCTGTTCATAAAAGGAGTTTATTGGTTCCCCAAAGCAGAAGCTCATAAACAACAAGAGATTAGAGAAAGATGGGATTTAAGGATTAGCAGCCCAGCAGTATGTCAATGAAAGAAGTGCTTCAAAGGCAGGATCAGATATAGCAATCTAGGATGCTTTCACGGTGACCTCTGGTAAGTTGAGAAAAGCAGCAGAGGCATGGAAATGAAAAAAGTAAATCAGATTCCGGAATTACTTCAGAGAGAATTTGAAGTACAAAGCAGATACATCAAAAGCCTATTAGCTTTCAGGAAAAAAAAAATTGTTGAGACAAGGTCTTTCTACATAGTCCTGGCTGTCCTGGAACTCACTCTGTTGACCAAGCTGGCATTGAATTCACAGATACCTGCCTGCCTCTTTGCCTCCATAGTGCTGGGATTAAAGGCATGCATCACTACTGCTGTCAAAGTAGTTGGTTTAAGGAGTAGCCATGGCTGTCTTGGAACTTGATATGTAGACCACTTGAACTCACAGAGATCACCTGCCTCTGCCTCACAAATGCTGGGTTTGAAGGTGTGCACCACCACACCTGGCTATGGCTTTGTTTTTAACTATTTATTTTTATTATTTTGAATTACATGTATAAGTGCAGGTGCCTGCTGAGACTACGGAAGTCAGAGCCCCTGGAGCTAGAGTCACCAAGGTGATTTGTGAGCCACCCCACATGGGTGCTGGGAACTGAATTCTGAGTCTTTAGATGAGCGGTACATGCTTAATATGTATTATACCTGTATATCCATCTGAAAATATCCTAACGTTATGCGAACACGTTAGAAACCTAGTTGTCTCGGTAAATTGATTCTTTTTTTCTTTTTGGGGGCTTTTAGTATTTTCGAGACAGGGTTTCTCTGTGTAGCTTTGGAGCCTGTCCTGGAACTCACTCTGTAGACCAGGCTGGCCTCGAACTCACAGAGATCCGCCTAGCTCTGCCTCCCAAGTGCTGGGATTAAAGTCATGTGCCACCACTGCCCCACGGTAAATTGATTTCTAACAAGACAGAGCAAAAAATATTTCTGGTTTACTTAAAATTTTCTTTGCAAGTAACCCCAGATCTATGTGTATATGTGAAGGATGACATAGTAATATGCTTTACAACTTGGAGATTTTTCTTTTTTAAAAATCAGGCTGCGGATGAGGTTCAGCTGGTAAAGTGATTGCCTAGCATGTGCAAAGGCCTATGTGCAGTCCACAGCACCCTTAAAACTGAGTGTGATGGCATATGCCTGCCACTCTAGTGCTGGAGAGGAAGAGAACATAAACTCTTAAGACCATCCTCAGACAACATGGAGGCCACCCTTGCCTGTGTGATACCCTCCCTCACACAGTGAAGAAGTGTATGTGTGAAGGAAAGGGGGTTTGAAGAAATCTGTTTGGGAACAGATTTGTGAACCATTTGTCTGTATATTTTTTACAGTGCTGTGACTTTGAATTAGATATCAGCCCTGAAATCCCCCCTTAATACAAACTGTCTTAGTCATAGTTCCATTGCTGCAAAGAGACTCCATGACCAAAGCAATTCATATGAAAGAGGGCATTTCATTGGGGGCTTCCTTCCAGTTTCAGAGGGTTAGGCCATTATTATCTTGGCGGGGAGCATGGTGGCAAGCAGGCATGGTGCTGGAGAATGTGTCTGGGAGTAAATCCTGATCCACAAGCAGAGGAGGAGAACTGGGCCTGGAATGGGCTTTGGAACCTCGAAGCCCACCCTCAGTGACTCACTTCCTCCAACAAGGCCACAACTAATCTTATAATCATTCTCAGGGAGGGAGTTCCACTCCCTGGTGACTAAGCAGTAACATATGAACCTATGGGGGCCATTCAAACCAGCACACAAACTCTGGAGAAAATGTTTATAATTCTTTTGCAGATAAATTGAGTAATCTTCAAGGAATTGTAGCATTATCTTCTCAATTTTCTTTAGCCCAAGAATAAGTAAAACTAAGATAATAATTTTTTATTTGTTTCTTCCAGTAGAAATTCTAGACCAGTTTCAAATATATCACTAAAAAACAACAACAAAGAAAACTCACTAGGAGTTAGACATTGTTTAGCACTATCACAGGAAAATTTATTTCTAAAATGAATTAATTGACTGTAAGGAAATATTTGGAAATCTTAAACATGTATAAGTGCCTAATCACCAAGCTGGGCGGTGGCGCGCACGCCTTTAATCCCAGCATTCGGGTGGCAGAAGCAGGCAGATCTCTGATTTCGAGGCCAGCTTGGTCTACAGAGGGAGATGCAGGACAGGCACCAAAACTACACAGAGAAACCCTGTCTCGAGAAAACCAAAAAAAAAAAAGCTATCACCAAAAGTGATATCATCAAAGTGACTGGCAGTCTTCAGAATTCAGAAAACCTATTAGAAAAAGACAATTGCAGCTGAAAAGTTGCATAAACCATAAAGCGTTACATTACTAGCTTCCCTTTTGATTCAGGGTCTTACACATCACACACATTTTTGTTTGTTTGTTTGTTTGCTTGTTTGTTCTTATTTCCAAGACTGGATTTCTCTGTGTAGCCCTGACTGCCCTGGAACTCACTCTGTAGACCAGGTTGGCCTCGAACTCACAGAGATCCATCTACCTTTGCCTCCTGAGTGCTGGGAGTAAAGATGTTTGCTACCATGTCCAGCTCAAACATGCAGTTCTTTAACCAAATGACAACTTTATATACTTGTATTCTGTAAGAGATTCTCCCATATATATATATATATATATATATATATATATATATATATATATATATATATATATATATATAGAGAGAGAGAGAGAGAGATAGAGAGATGAATGGAAATGAAGTAAAAATTTAGAGTTAAAGTACGCATCAGAAGGAATTAATAATTATTCATTTTGCAATGGATAATCTTTACAGGTCTAACTAGTAGAGTATACTTAAACTATAGATTGGATGCTTTACTTACTTCACCAAAACTATCTCTCTTGAAACATTGCAGTTTTAGATAATGTATTTTTGTGTGTGTGTATATTATGTTTACATCATTAAATATTCTTAAAATTTTCTTTTCTGGGTTCTTGCTTGAAAAAGTTGAGGAAACAAATTCTAAAACTTGTGTGCTATGTCTGTCGTTGGTAATCTAAAATATAATTTTTTTTCCAAGTTCTACTCAGTGAATGTGGACTACAGCAAACTGAAGAAAGAGGGCCCCGACTTCTAAACCATGAAGTTCCCCATAAAGCTGCTTGTAATGAAGGTCTTTCAGAAGCCATCCGCACAATTTTCCACTTAACCAGGAAGTACTCCTCTGAATGCATGAAATCATGTTGATTTTTTGGAGTTTATTACACTGATGAATAAATCTCTGAAACTTGATACGTGTCATTATTTAATGCTGAAAATCCCTGTGGGACTTTATGGCTAGGATATAGGGAATAAAATACTAAAATTGAAAGAATCTCTTGAATTATCCTGTTTTAATAAGGCTGTGTGTGTGTGTGTGTGTGTGTGTGTGTGTGTGTGTGTGTGTGTGTGTGTAGGCCCACAGGTGGTAACTTCAAAATGGAAATTAAACAAAGGTTAAACAAAGGAATATTGGGAAGAATATTCAAGCCTTTGTTATATGAACAAACTGGAGTCCATTACATGTTGGTCAACACTGCTGAACATGAGGCCCCCCTGGAGTGGTTCATATGCCAAGTGTCACTCCATTGGAGAAGATCAGTTTTCTCTCTCCCAGCAGGTATAAACTACAATTCAGTTGTTAACATTTACCCTGTTAGGTTTTCATTCATTATCTTTAAATATAGAGAAATAAAATAGAAGATACAACAAAAACTATCATATCAAAGTTGGACAAGACAAACTAAGAGAAGGAAAAGAACCCAAGAATAATAGACCCACTTATTTGCACTCAGGAATTATATAAAAATACTAAACTGGAAGTCATATACACACACACACACACACACACACACACACACACACACGCACGCGCGCACGCGCGCGCAAACCTGGTACAGACCTGTGAAGGCCCTATTAATGCTGCTTTATTCTCGTGAGTTCATAAAAGCTTTGCTCATGTTGATTTAGAGGGTCTTGTTTTGTTGGTGTCCTCCATACCCTCTGGCTCTTACATTCTCTCCCTCTTTCTCCAGGTTTCCTGAGCTCATGGGAGGGATTTGATAGAGGCATTCCATTTAGGGCTGGGTGTTCCCTAGTCTCACTTCAAAATGTCTGGCTGTGGGTCTCTATATTTGTTCCCATCTGCTGCAGAAGCAAGCTTCTCTGATGATGGCTGAATAAGGCACTGACTTCTGAGTATAGCAGAATGTCATTAGGAGACATTTTATCGATACTTTTTTTTTTTGGTTTTTCAAGACGGTTTCTCTGTGTAGTTTTGGTGCCTGTCCTGGATCTTCCTCTGTAGACTAGGCTGGCCTTGAACTCACAGAGATCCTCCTGGCTCTGCCTCCTGGGTGCTGGGATTAAAGGCGTACGCCACCAACACCCGGCTCGATACATTTTTTTGGACCATTATTTGGTTTTATCTTAGGTCCCTGGACTATCCAGTTTCAGGTTCTTGGTCACCCAGTGTCAGGTGTGGGTTCCATCTCATGGAGTGGGTCTTAAGTCAAATCAATTATCGATTAGTTACTTCCACAGCTTTGTGCCCCCATTGCCCTAGCATATCTTGCAAGCAGTACATTAGTGTAGATAAAGGGTTTGTGTCTGGCTTGCTGTTTGTTTCTCCAAGTTTGCAGTGGACCTTCCTGTACCAAAGATGCTGCAACATAAGGAAGAAGATTCTATGTAGGCACCAGCTCAACATCACATGCAATGAGTTGTGTAGGTGTTGTCTTCAGCAATGGGGCCTTGTTGTCAGTTTGTAGAGAGCAACCTATACTCTTAGCAACAGCCTGGGTTGTTTTGGGGATTCCCATGGGGCCTCTTTGGCCAGCAACTCAATTAGATGTAACCCAATCCCAGTACTGGGAGCTTCCTTTGGTGACAAGAGATACCAGTTGGGACTCTTTTCTCCCCAGTTATTTGGCGATTTCTTTTAGATCACCTTCATATGTGGGTATATTTTAGGAAATTTCTACAGTATTGGGTTTCCATATCACCCCTCAAATGGCCCTTAATTTTAGCTGTCTCTCCCTATGTTCCCTCCAAAAACCCTCTCTCCCCTCAGCCTCCCAACTTTATCTTCCCATTCCAGTTCCACTCCTTCCATTTATCTCTTTTCTATTTTCCTTTTCTAACAAGATCTATCTGTACCCTCTAGTCCCTTACTCTATACCTACCCTTTGTTCTATGGATGTATAAGCAAATTCATAACCATATTCGTTTTTCTGGCTCTGGGTTTCCGACTCATTTTTTTCTAGTTCCATCATTTTACCTGCAGGTTTAATGATACTATTTTTTAATAGCTAGTAATACTCTACTGTGCAAATGTACCCATTTTCTTTAATTCTTCTGTTGAGGGACATCTGGGTTGTTTCCAATTTCTAGCTGTTATGAATAGAGCAGCAATGAACATGGTTGAACAAGGGTCTCTGTGTTAGGATGGAGCATCCTTTGGGTATATGCCCAAGAGTGGTAGAGCTGGATCTGGAGATGGATCGATTCCCATCTTCATGAGGAAATGTCACACTGATTTCCATAGTAGTTGTACAAGTTTCACTCCCACAAGCAATGTGTGAGTGTTCCTCTTACTCCACATCCTCACCAGTATGAGCTGTCACTTGTTAATCTTAGCCAATCTGATAGATGTAAGATGAAATCTCAGTGTTTTGATTTGCATTTCTCTGATAGCTAAGGATGTTGAACATTTTTTTAAGTGTTTCTCAGCCATTTGAGTTTTCTCTTTTGAGAGTTCTCTATTTAGATCTGTTCCCCATTTTCAATGGGTTATTTGTTTACTTGATATCTATTTTTTTGAGTTCTTTATATATTTTGAATATGAGTCCTTTATTGGATATGGAATTCATAAAAATATTTTCCCACTCTGGAGGCCACTGATTTGTCCAAATGATGGTATCCTTTGTCATACAGAAGATTTGCAGTTTCACAAGATCCCATTTATTAATAGTTGATGGGGCTGGAGAGATGGCTCAGTGGTTAAGAGCACTGTCTGCTCTTCCAGAGGTCCTGAGTTCAATTCCCAGCAACCACGTGGTGGCTCACAACCATCTGTAGTGGGAACTGATAGCCTCTTCTGGAATAAAGGAGTACATGCAGATGGAGCACTCATATAGATGAAATAAATAGATAAAATCTTTAAAAAACAAAACAAAACAAAAACTGCCGGTGGTGGTGGCGGCGGCGCACGCCTTTAACAAAAAAATAGTTGATGAATTTTCCTCTTAGCACTGCCTTCATTGTGTGCCATAATTTTGGATATGTTGTGCATTCATTTTCATTGAATTCTAGAAAGTCTTTAATTTCTTTCTGTCTTAACCCAGATAAATTGATATAATAAATCAGTAGAAATAAGTTCAGTAGAGAGTTATTCAATTTCCATGAGTTTATAAGCTTTTTTGTTGTTGAAATCCAACTTTAATCCATAGTGGGCAGGCAGGATACAGGGAGATATTTAATTTTCTTCTACCTGTTGAGACTTGCTTTTGTGACCAAGTATGTGGTCAATTTTGGAGAAATGTTCCATGAGGTGCTGAGAAGTTATTTTCTTTTGTGTTTGGGTGAAATGTTCTGTAGATATCTATTAGGTCCATTTGGCTTATAACATCTGTTAGCTCCAGTATTTCTGTTTAGTTTTTGTCTGGATGACCTGTCCATTAGTGAGAATGGGGTATTGAAGTCTCCCACTATCAATGTGTGAGGGTCAATGTATATTTTAAACTTTTGTAATGTTTCGTTTACAAACATGGATCCCCTTGCATTCTGGGCATAGATATTAAGAACTGAAATGTCTGTCTTTATGGGTCTGGGTTACCTCACTCAGGATGATTTTTTTTTATCTAGTTCCATCTATTTGCCTTCAAATTTCCTGATGCCATTGTTTGCTACAGCTGAGTAGTACTCCATTGTGTGAATGTACCACATTTTCTCTAACCATTCTTCAGTTGAGGGGCATCTAAGTTGTTTATAGGTTCTGCCTATTACAAATAAAGCTGCTATGAACATAGTTGAACAAGTGTCCTTGTGGTATGATTGAGCATCCTTTGGGTATATGCCCGAGAATGGTAGAGCTGGGTCTTGAGATAGATTGAGCCCCACTTTTCTGAGAAACCGCTATATTGATTTCCAAAGTGGCTGTACAAGTTTGCACTCCCACGAGTAGTGGACTGTTCCCTTTACTCCACATCCTTTCCAGTATAAGCTGACATTAGTGGTTTTGATCTTAGGCATTCTGACTGGTGTAAGATTGGAATCTCAGTTGTTTTGATTTGCATTTCCCTGATGGCTAAGGATTTATGAGCCAAAGGGATCAAAGTCATAACAAGGGAACCCACAGAAACAACTAACCTGGGCTCATAGGACTCACAGACTCTGGACCACAGCTAGGGAGCCTGTCTGGGACCGACCTAGACCTTTTTCATATGTGTGACAGTTGTGAAGCTTGATCTACTTGTGGGACTCCTAGCAGTAGGAGCAGGGCCTGTTCCTGATGTTTTGACTGGCTTTTGGGAACCTATTCCCCGTACTGCCCAGGCTTAGTACAAGGGGAGGAGCTTAGTCCTACCTCAACTTGATATGCCATGCTTTGTTGGTACCTATGAGAGGCCTGCCCCTTTCTGAACAGAAACAGGAGGAGTGGAACAGGAGAGAGGAGAGGTGAAGAGGAGAATGGGAGAAGAGGAGGGAGGGGAAACTGCAATCAGGATGTAAAATAAATGAAAAAAATATTTTAAAAAATGTTGTCTTGGTGGATTTTTTCCTTTGATGAGTATGTAGTGTCTTCTGTCTCTTTTAATTTTAGTTGGAGGTATATTTCGTTAGGTATTAGGATAGCTACACCAGCTTGCTTCTTAGGTCTATTTACTTTGAAAACCCTTTTCCAACACTTTCCTCTGAAGTAATTTGTATCATTGATGTTGAGGTCTGTTTGTCTGTGTCTTTTTATTGGGGAGTTGAATTCATTGGTATTGAGAGATATCAATGACCAATGATTGTTAATTCCTGTTTTGTTTTGTTTTTTGTTGTTGTTATTGTTATTGTTGGTGGTGGTGATTGTGTGTGTGTGTGTGTGTGTGTGTGTGTGTGTGTGTGTGTGTGTGTATGTTTCCCTTCTTTTAGTTTTGCTGGAATAAGATTATTTCCTGTGTTTTTGTGTATGTAGTTAACCTCCTTGGGTTAGACTTTTCCTTTTATTACCTTCTGTGGGACTGGATTTGCAGATAGATATGCTTAAATTTAACTTTATCCATCTTGTTTTCTCCACCTGTAGTGATTGAAAGTATTGCTGGGTCTAGTAGTCTGCAATGGCATCTGTGGTCTCTTAGCAACTGTAGGACATTTGTCCAGGCCCTTCTGGCTTTTAGAGTCTCCATTGAGAAGTTAGCTATAATTCTGTCTGCCTATATATGTTACTTGCTCTTTTCCCTTGCAGCTTTTAATACTTTATCTTTGTTATGTATGTTTAGTGTTTTGATTATTATGTGCAGAGTGGACTTTCTTTTATGATCCGATCTGTTTGGTGTTCTATATGCTTCTTGCACCTTTATAGGCATCTCCTTTAGGTTAGGAAAATTTTTCTGATTTTGTTGAAAATATTTTCTGGGTCTTTGAGCAGGGTTTCTTCCCCTTCTTCTATTCCTATTACTCTTAGGTTTGATCTTTTCATAGTGTCCCAGATTTTCGGGAAGTTTTGTGTCAGGAATTTTTTAGTTTTAACATCTTCTTTGACCAAGGTATCTATTTCTTCTATAATATCTTCAATGCCTGAGATTCTCTCTTCCATCTTTTGTATTCTGTCATTGATACTTGCATCTGTAGTTCCTGTTCCCTTACCAGATTTTTCATTTCCAGAATTCCCCAAGTCTGTGGTTTTTTTTCTTTTCTTTCTTTTTTTATTGCTTCTATTTCCATTTTCAGGTCTTGAACAGTTTCATTAATTTCCTTCAACTGTTGTTTCCTCTTGACTTTCTTTAAGGGATTTATTCATTTCCTCTAATTTTGCTTAGTCTTTGTCTTCAATTTCCTTGAGGGATTTATTCATTTTCTCTGTAAGGACCTCTATCATCTTTACAAATGAAGTTTGTTTTAAGGTCTTTTTCTTAAGCGTCAGCTATGTTGGAATTCTCCGGCTTTCTGTAGTGGGATAGATGGGCTCTGGTGGTGATATATTGCCTTGGTTGTTGTTATGTTCTTACACTGGCGTCTGGCATCTGGGTTTGGGGTGATTATAGATCTAGGTGCCAATTTCTGAGTTTATCTTTGTTGGATGGATGTTTTGTTCCTTGGTTTCTGTTTTCTTTCTAGTCTTCTGGTAAAAGTTTACCCACTAGCATCAGCTGAATTAAATGACATATTACTGGTTTCAGCACACACAGAACAATATTGCCTTTTACACCACAGCTGTATGGCTAAGAAGTGTAATTTACATTTCTCCCTATGTTTGCTACCTCAGTGTCTGCACACATAGCATTCATAACCATGTTCCAACCCCTTCGATTTACATTATGACTCAGTGACTAAAAGTCTTGATATGCTAGTCATCTCTTTATGTTGAAACCAGCACTGAATTAACCTGGGCCTGATGCTGAAAGAATAGTGCTAAATGAATGACAAATAACTGGGAAAATTTATCTCAAATCCCATCCTATGCTGTTGTTTTTCATTCTTCAAGGGCAAGTGTTTGTAAACTAATAACAAAGACAGGAGAGAAAGATGGAAAAAGTTATGGAGATGTAAGAAGAAAAAGCAGCCCCTCGCCCAGGAGCTCAGTTTGGGTCTCATGCTAAATAAGCAAGAATTCCACCATGATCAACATTTACTGTGAAGGCTGTTAACACAAATAATATTACTTCATAGATATTTATTGCTGATGTAACAATGAGCCAGGCTTAAGACCTGTATGTATATGACCTTGGGCAGGGCCCATTCCTTTGCCCAAGCATTGTCTCAGAAGCTCAAACAGGATTGTCAACTTCATTTACAGAAAAGATCTCCTAGCTTCCCGTATCTCGGTGATTCTTACTTTCCCAAATCAGTTGTAATCCTGTCAGGTGCTCTCCAGAACCACCCAGTGATAATTGAGCTTCCATAGCTACCCACAATACTATTGTAAACACAGTAACATGCTGCTCTCTCTTAGAGAAGCCTGTGCCTACAGAGTAGGGAACATGTCTAGCTTGCTTTCTGAATGCCTTTCTTCTCTTAATCAACGTCCTTAAGTCTACACTAAAATATCTTTATTAAATCTCACCTCTGCTTCCTACAACCTAGCCCTGAAATTTTTTTCTTGTTTGAAGGCAAAAATCCTGGTTTGGCTTGAGTTGAGGTCCCCAAATATTCAGGGAAACTCCTCAGATCACTGCAGGTGGAGAAAAGAGCTATGCTTTCTGCCTATGGCATCCACACCAATGACAATAACTTTTTGTTTTCCTTTTTGCATTTAATCATAAAAAAAGGGATGAGCTAATACTATGAGGTGTTTGGAACCATATCCTAAGTAATGATACATTGCAAACTTACTTGTTTTAAACTGTCCAACAAGTCACTTATTTTTCCTTCTGGCATGCTATAGTCAAACATCTTAAATTACAAAGCAAAATATTCTATGCAGTATAAGTGTGTGTATGTATGTTCGTGTACAAGGGTACATGTGTGTGCACATATGTATAAAGGCTTTAAATTCACATTGGGTGTCTTCCTGAATCATTCTTCATTTATTTATTGAGGCGAGGTCTCTCACTAAGACTGGAGCTCACCAGTTCTGGCTGAGCTAGTTTAATAGTTTGCTTCAGAGATCCCTCTTTCCTGTCCCATGAATGCTAAGACTACATAGGGCCTCCACACTTGTCAAACTTCTGTGTAGGTTCTGGTGATCTGAACTCCAGTCATTACACTTACACAATAAGCTCCTTATTTATTGAACGAACTCCCCAGCCTACAAAGCCATTTTATTAGAAGAATTCTGTTAAATTCCATTTTAAATTATATGGTATTACTTATACTTCCTGAAGGATTTTTCTGATGTTGTTAGTTTCTGTGTTGTTTAATGTTCTCCCCAGACTGGTCTTCTCCCAAAGGTATCCACGTTTTAAATTCCTGACATGTAATGTGTGTGGCAAGAGGGAGTAGGATTGCCAATGAAATCTTGCTAATTAGCTGATCTTAAAATGAAACGATTTAGTAAGCCCAATATAATAAGAAGGGTCCTTGAAAGTGAAAAAGAGAAAGGGAAGAAGAAAGTCAGTGGGAGGTGTGACTGTGGAAGAGTGGTCTGAGAACTGCAATGTTATTGGCTTTGAAAAGAGAAAAAAGGGGCTGTAAGCCAAGGAATATGAGCATCCTTCTCTGGATGGTGCAAAGCTATTGAAATGGACTCTAGAGCTTCCAAAAGAAAGTACAGTCCAGTGAGACTAAAAGTTCTAACCCACAGAACTATAAGAGAATACACCTGTATCATTTTAAGTAACTAATTTTGTGTTGATTTGTTGATTGGAACTGTAGAAAACCACAAACCCAAGGTGATAAGGCACAATGTTTTCACCTCGGTGTTACTGACCATAGGTTGTCAAAACACGAGAACATGACTGTCAACAGCTGATGGGAGCTGAATCCAACATATCTCCAAGTCTACTCAATAAGGAAGTTTTGATCCCCTTTAAAACTTGTGTAAAACTAGGGGCTAGAGAGATGGCTTAGCAGTTAGGAGAACTAGCTGCCCTTCTTGAGGTCCTGAGTTCAATTCCCAGCAACCACATGGTGGTTTACAGCCATCTATAGTGGGGTATGATGCCCTCTTCTGGCATAAAGTACATGCAGATAGAACACCCATACTTAAAATAAATAAATCTAAAAAAAAAACACTTTTATTCTTGTAGAATATAAGGAATACTAAAAAAGAAAAATGACTACTTGAATATCTTATAGCACACTTAAACTTTGTTTCTTGGAATTTTATTTTTACCTTTTCTTAGGAAGGGCAAGGCAAGAAGTGAGAAATTAAGGAAGGAAAAAGAAGTCAGACAGGTAAGACAGGTCTACTGATCATCAGCTGAACAGCTCCTGAGAGGCCTTTTCATGAAGACAATCAGACAGATATTTCTAAGAGTTGAGAAAATCATTTCTTCAACATGAGTTTAGATAGCAAATAAGCAACAAGCTACTGGAAATTTTAAAGAATTGATAAGAAACTAATTTTCTTAATTAGGAGTCAAAATCTAGGAGGAAAAATAATGGGGCTTAGAATTGACTGGCTTTATGTTGAGTTTTCTCTGACTAGGTATTTATCTTTGGTAGTATCTTGCTCAGATCTCTGTAGCATGAATCTTAAAAGGTCTTATTAATAAAAATAAACCTGAGGCTAGTTATTGGGTGAATGCTGGAAGATCAGAGAAGCAGAACAAGCCACAGCAACCTCACCTTGCCAATTCCTCAGCTGATCCTGTTTCCTCAGACTGGATGCCTCTCAGCTGAACCATGCTGCTCGAAGCCTAAAAGCTTAACCAACCTAGTTCCTGGTTTTCACGCCTTATGTACCTTTCTGCTTTCTGCCATTACTTCCTGGGATTAAAGGCTCTTGTTACCACGCCTGGCTGTTTCCAGTGTGGCCTTGAACTCACAGAGATCGTGGCAGATCTCTACCTCTGGAATGCTAGGATTAAAGAAGTGTGTGCCACTATTTTCTGGCCTCTATATCTAGTGGCTGTTCTGCTTCTCTGATCTCCCAGCATTCACCCCAATACCTGGCTCCAGGTTTGTTTTTATTAATATGACCCTTTAAGATCCCTGCTACAGATCTCTCTAGAAAACAGAGCCTGAAATGAAGCTTGTGGGCAAGGTAGTTATTTAGGAGCAGAAATGACAAGGAAGGGTAGTGAAATGGGGAAGAAAGACAGTCCAATGAAAGAACAGGTTGTTCTCTTGTCTGTGATTTTTTTTTTTCTGGCTAGTTCTTAATGTTACAAGAAGCTTTTGGAGAAACCTTAGATGTGCTTCACAGAACTTTGGGTCGTAGGATGAAAGGGATAGAAATCTCTCTCCCTTGGCTTCTCCCCAGACAAGGATAATATGAAGACTAATATTTCTACTCTTCTGAGTTGTGCATGTGTGAGTACCAAGTATACTTTCTTAAACCTCTCACAGAGGTGAATAATGCTTCATGTCTTTGTTTGAATGAGAATGTCCCCCATGGACTCATTTACTTAAACACTTTTCCCCATTTGGTGATGCTGTTTGTGAAGGTTTCGGAGATGAGGCCTTGGAGGAAGTAAGCTGTTAGTGGTGGGCTTTCAGATTTCAAAAGCTTTGTCATTCGCTCTTTGCTTCATATCTGTGGTTTAAGATGTGAGTTCTAAGCTTGTGTTCCAGCTGTCAGGACAAACATTTATTCTCAGGCTTTCCCTCCATGACGGGCTCCTACCCCTCTGGAACTATAAGTCCAAATAAACCTTTCCTTCTATATATTGCTTTAGTCATGGTGTTTTATCACAGCAACAGAAAAGCAGCTAATACACTTGTATCTGTCCAAGGTGAAATACATACAATGCTCAGGTTGGGCTTGTACCAAACTGATCAAAGACTGTCTGGAATTGGATGCTACAATAGTGGCTGAAGAAGATGAAGGTTAAAGAATATTAAGTGGAATTCTAGGGGAATCTAATTTGGGAATTTTATTTGAGCCAAAATCTCTGCACTATACCCATCCGTGATACCCATCAGTGGTTCCCATCAGTGGTACCCATCAGTGCAATATCAGTATCGTTTTATCAGTAGCAATAGAGAGAGTTGACTGTGTTTTTTCCATGTTCTCATTACACATTTACTCTTCAGCTTATATGGTTTATATCCTTATTGCCCTGATAATCATATTCCGTTTGAGGTCCTTATTAACTTTATTGCAAATTGATCATCATTCCATATATTCTTGTGGTTTTGTTTCTAGCCTTAATATCTATGTGATATTTGGTCCTATCATGCTTATTTTCTTGCTTTATTTTATCCTTTTTCTTGTGGGAAACAGAAAGATAGGCAAAGGTTCTACCACTGACTCATACCTGCTCATTGTTTTCTTTCTCAAAACTTCTATTTCCAGAATTAGAATACATCTTCTCATTCTCGCTTTTTTTTAAAAGATGTATTTATTTATTATGTTTACAGTGTTCTGTTTGCATGTATTCCTGCATGTCAGAAGAGGGCACCAGATCTCATTACAGATGGTTGTGAGCCGCCATGTGGTTGCTGGGAATTGAACTCAGGACCTCTGGAAGAACAGTCAGTGCTCTTAACCTCTGAGCCATCTCTCCAGCCCCCCTTCTCATTTTCTTGCTGGTCTGTATATATCATTCTTCACAATCTGTATTTTGTCGTATGTGGATATTCACTAATTGTTTACTTTTAGAATTAATAAAGGATAGAAGCAATGAAAGTGAACACTCAGCTCTCTGTCCCTCACACCCAATCCCCCAGGCTCATCTCAATACCTCAACAGAATACCAGTGGCAGCCTTCTCTCCCCGCTGCCCACAACAGACCATCAAAAACTCAAGCTGGCGCCTACATGGAACACTCACCCCTGCATTCTAGTCCATTTGTTCTAGGAAGGTACTCTGCAGGCTACTGAAAAGAGAAATGTGGATACCAATTCAGCCACAAAAACTTTGACCTATAATCTGTTGTGCCTGCAAAATATGATGGGGTAATGGTGGTACAGAACTTGTGGGAATAGCCAGCCAATGTCTGATTTACCTAAGGCCCATTCCACAAGAAGAAACCCATGCCTGACATTTCTTGGGTAACCAATGACCTAGACTAAAACCAAACACTACTCCTGTGGTATGGAGCCCATGCCCTATACTGCCTGGAATGCCAGAAACCAGAGACTAGATGGCCCAAAGACCCATGGTAGAACCAAACACCAACAAGCCTGGCAAAGAAAAAAAATCAGTGAAATGAATACTAATGATATTCTGCTGTACTCATAGTTCAGTGCTTTTTCCAGTCATCATCAGAGAGGCTTCCTCTGGCAGCAGATGGGAGCAGGTGCAGAGACCCATGGCCAGACATTATGCAAAGAGAGTCTAAATTGGAGGTTTCCATAGGATCCCCCCTTGGAGATTGGGAAACCACATAGAAGATGGGGAGGAAAGATTGTAGGAGTCAGGGAGGATGGAGGACACCGGGAAAACATGGCCCACTGAATCAACTAAGCGGGGCTCACAGAGACTGAAGCAGCAAGCACAGAGCCTACATTCATCTGCACTAGTTCCTCTACATTTATGTTAATGGATGTTTGATTGGTGTTTTTGTGGTACTAACAGTGGGAGAGGATGTATCTCTGATTCTTTTGCCTGCTCCTGAGACTCTTTTCCTCTTATTGGTCTGCCCTGTCCAGGTTTGATATGAGGGCTTTTGCCTTGTCTTAGTGTATCTTGCTTTGTCCTATTTGGCTATCATCTCTTGGAGGCCTTATATTTTCTGAAGAGGAAACAGAGAAGGAGTGGGTTTGAGGGAGAGGGAGGTGGTGGGGGATCTAGAAGGACTGGAGGGAGGGGAAACTATGGTTGGGATATATTATATAATAGAAGAATCTATTTTCAATACATTTTAAAAAAAATCCTCCAAACAAAATCCAACCAACCAACCAATCAAATAAACAAAATCAAATACTATTGGTCTAAAAAAAAAGACAATAAAATTATTCCTAACGATATTCTGCAATACTCATAGATGAGTACCTTATCCAATCATCATCAGAGTGTTTTCCTCTGGGAGCAGATGGGAATAGATGCAGAAATCTCCAGCCAGACATTATGCAGAGGAAGAATCTAAATTAGATGGCTCCATCAAATCTCTCCCCTCAGAGCTCAGGGAATACAGTGGAGGAGGAGGTGTAAGGATTGTAAAGCTAGAGGAGAGGGAGAACACCAGGAGAACAAGGCCCTCTGAATTAACTAAGCAAGGCACATATGAGTTCATAGGGACTAAAGCAGCAAGTACATGGGTCTACATAGGTCCTTTGCATATATATGTATATATATATATATATATTATATATTATAGCTATTAGCTTAGTATTTTTATGAGATTCCTGACTGTGAGAATGAGTGGGTCTCTGACTCTTGAGCCTGCTCTTGGGATTCTTCTCCTGTTGGGTTTCATATCCAACTTCAATATGATAGTTTTTGTTTCATCTAACGTTTCATTTTGTCATGTTTGGTTGTTACCTCTTAGAAGCTTATTTTTTTCTAATGAGAGACAGAAGGGAATGGGTACTGAGGGGAGGGGAGGGGAGGTGGGATAGAACTGGGGGGATTAGAGGGAGGAGAAACTATAATCAGGATATATTATATGAGAAAAGAACTGATTTTTCAATAAAATGTTTTAAAAAAGAAAATGAGTACTCGGCCAATGATAGTTTTCTTCATTGCCTCTTAATTTCATTGACCTATATCTGACAGTGTATGTCAGTGTTTTAGTCTAAGTAATTACCAGAATGTAGGAGTCACTGGGGTTCTGGTTCATTTTGAAATAATTCAAAACTGCTTTTATGGGAAAAACCAATGGTTTTCTATGATTTCAGCCTTCAGCAATTTCTAATTTTTAGTGGCCTATTGTGAGTTTATCACTCTGAAACATTTATACCATTTGAAATGAGTTAATATTATGCTGCTCTGGTACATCTGCTGTATATCCAATACCAACAACACTGTCATCCTTCTTTAGAGACACAATTGTTATGTATATTTCATTTTAAAAATTTCCATCATAAATAATGTACATGCTGGCAGTCTCAGCACTTGGGAGACAGAAGCAGGAGATTCTGGGTTTACTGCCAGCCTAGGTTATACAGAAAGATGATATCTCAAAAAGACATAAACAAGTGAATAAATAAATAAATAAACAAATATACTATAATGTTAAGTATGTCAACTGAGATATCAAATCACTTGAGTTGGAAGCAAAACTTTGGCAGGAAGACATGTGTCTTAGGGCTTTTTATTAGGATATATATATATATACATATATATATATATATATATATATATATAGAGAGAGAGAGAGAGAGAGAGAGAAATATTTCAGTTTCAATCCAGAAATTCCATATGTGCTGTGAAGATATATCTAGAGGGTTGGGGAGAGGGAATTTATGAACTGGATATTATATTCTATTTCCTTTTAAGAATCCAGAATTGTATTTTCAGTCAATATGGAATCTGTTTCTCCTTGCACCTCCCAAAACACATGGCCATAGATTTCCTATTATGACAGCTCTGAAGAATTGATGTATGAATCCTGCTTCCACACTACACACACCTGAACATAGTACTTAGGTTTGCTATATATCCTTATTACAGGATATTGCCTTCTTTGCTCCCCAGCATATCCTTCAGTCCTGACAGTGTCTGGTATGTAATAGACCAGTTAGCATTCATCAAACACAGTGAACACAATGGGACTGCAGAGGCTTTTGATGTGAGACATTTTCTCAGTGGTGGCATAATTTAGCTTATAGATGACAACTGAATTTTGAGCACATGTTTAGAAGAAGAAACTCAAGTACTTATAGGTTATTAAAGGAAAATAAAATGCAGTGAAATGTTTTTCTTAAGCATCTAAGGTATCATATATAAAACACTAATGAAATAGCTGTTACAGAAGCCCGAATTCCTGACAGTTGTTTACCACATAGACACCTTATATGATGTATGCAGATGGAAGCTATTAATTTGAATTACTTTAGAAAAATAACATATATAGGCATTTATAGTTCATCATTATAATGTAGCAATATTCCCCCCTTTGTTTTACTAGATTCCCACCCACAGTGCCTACCAGTCATGAATAAATTTATGTACTTGTTTTTCATATTGAAGCAAAATGGTTATGAGACTAAAATGTCTTCTTTCATTTTTTTTACACTACAAGCAAATGAAACAAAGGACATATGGATAAGGAGAATAAGTCACATCATGGAGAAATTAGAACTGAATGCCCATTAATAATTTTATTAATAATTTATTAATAATTAATAATAATAAATTTTGTGTATTTACCAGATCACTAATATATAAACATGATCATAGATCATCAACAAGCACAAATAATACAGTATTTGTATTTATAACACAGTGAGAATTAATTCACTGGTAAGAAAATAGAAGCACATTTTAACCAATTTATATGACTTCTCAAAAGCATGAATCTTATGAAATGGTGTATCAGGAAAAAGATGTGTAGAAAACAAACAAGGCAGAAATGTTCAATAACCAGACAATGAGTAATAACAAATAAAGCCTAAGGAAATAGTGAGATTAATTTTGTGCTTGTTTCCAAAAGGTATAGAAGAAGAAAAAGCTTGTGTTTAAATGTACAACACTATTTACAAGGGTTATGCCAATTTTTATTTCTATATTAGAGCTATTGGGCAGGAATGTGTTTTTCAATGTAGAAAAATAATATTTAAAGTGGTAAACCAAAGAAATGTTTTCAAATCATACCATCAGCTTAAAAGTGCAATTATTTGAGTCCAAATGTGTCAAGGTATCAAATCCATTCTGTTCTCTCCACATGACACCCATTCTCTAACATGACAAAGCCTCTGCACTTGTGGCTACGTCTGTTGGAGTAGCTCAAAAGTGTCAGTTATGAGTCCTGATGGCATTAGGAAAGTGATTTCACTTTCCAAACCTTCCATTCTTATGAGAGTGCCTGAACTTTGCTGTAACTTACTTTTTTAAAAAATCACCTTTAGACATTTTTATTTATATTTTGACAATTGAAGAAACTAGATCAGTGAGGTTTATTAAATTACCTTTGTTTATGTAGAACAGAAATTGGTGAACTGAGATGTGAAACCAGTTAGGGTCACTCCTGAGTACTTTTAACCACTGGGTTAAAATATTATACATTTTATCCTAGTGGAAAAAGTATAATCTTCCTTCCTCATTGCAAATTTTACTTTCTCCTAGTAATGCATGTATGTGCCTTTCAGAAAGGCATCTATGGTGGTGTGTATATGTGAACTGTAAAGGAAGGAATCTCATATTTAATTCTTTAATTTATTAGTTTGATGATTGTTTCATGACACACATATGTTTTTTGTGTGTGTTGGGGAAGTAGACTTTTGTTTCCTAAATCAAAGATATATATAATCAGTAGTAAATAGGATATGAAATATATAAGGTGTATAGCTTGAAGCATAAGATGTACAAACCTGTAGTAGAAGGATGTATGTTGAGGACAAATCAAGAAAGAAAGAAAAGACAAGATTAGATTTATGGTAGTTGAAGATTATTAGTGATGGACTGAATACAAATGGAGATTTGCTTTTAGGGGATTAACATGGCATAACTTGATATAGTATACTAGAGCAAAGAAATATTGGAGGAAGAAATTTCAGTTGAAGGACCTCTTGAAAAAACCAAACACACACACACACAGGAATTTTCATTGCTAAAGAAAATAAATTCTTCTGTGTTAACTTGGGCTGTGATATTGGAAGTTCAAGACCAAGGTAACTGCATGTTTGGTTTGTGGTTATGATCTTCTTCTTGGCTTAAAGATGGCTGCCTTCTTCTGGTGTCATCTCGTAAGAGAGAAAGAGAAAACAGACAGTAGGAGAGAGACAGAGAAAAACAGAAATAGATAGAGAAAACTTTAAGACAGAGTCTCTCTACATAGGCCTGGCTATCTGGGAATTCACAGAGACCCACTTGACTCTGTCTCCTGAGTGCTGGGATTAAAGTGTATGTCACCATGCCTGCTTGATGTCCCTTCTTATAAGAAAAACAGTTCTAGCCATCTTGCCTTAATTACTTTCCAAATGTTTCATCTCAAATACTTTTACACTGGAGTTAGGGTTTCAACTTATGAGTTTGTAAAGGACACAAGCATTAATCTATAAAACCTCAAATCTCCATGGTTAACACAAAAGACTTAGTGAAGTATAAAACAGGTACTCCTAAATGGCAGGGAGTTTTAAAAAAATGACTCATTTGGGGACCTGCCTGTATTACACTTTTTTTTCCCACTCTGTAATAGGACCTTAAAGATCTTTACATTTATTTGATAACTGGGTAAGGAGAATGGAGGAAGAGCATGCATGGGAGATTTTATAGGCTATTCCTGAAAGTGGTTCAAGTATATTACTTCTGTCACACTCCTTAGATAATAATTCATTCATGCATCCAGAGCTAATTGCAAGAGAGACTGGAATACGCACTTTAGCTGCATCAGCTAAAGCAGAATACCAAATTTCAGAGGCTTCTCTAACTGAAGTTGGTGCTTATTACAGAACATTTTCCGAACAGGTCACTGAGGAAGCACCGCCGATTGTAAGTCACCCATTCTGAAGGTACTTTGGAGGCTGGCTTACTCTCAAGTACAGCCAACCATTGCCTAACTGTGTCTAGATAGGAAATTCATCTCAAAGTTGAATCTTGACTGTAGGTGGATGAATAACAATTTCTGAATTTACAGGTAGCAGTGGGCAGCCTTGGCCCTGGGACAGCTTACCCGTTACTTCCATATTAGATCTGTTTTAAAATCAACAGAACTGACAGAACACAAAGAAAGACTGTGGTAATTTGAACAAAAATGGCCCCCATAGGCAGGGTGGAAGGTAGGTGGGTGTGGAACTATTTGATAGATTAGAAAGATTAGAAGGTATGTGGCTTGGTGCATGCCTTTAATCCCAGCATTTGAGAGGCAGAGACAGGCGGATCTCTGTGAGTTCAAGTCCAGCCTGGTCTACAGAGTGAGTTCCAGGACAGGCTCCAAAGCTACACAGAGAAACCCTGTCTCAAAAAACCAAAACCAAAAAAAACCAAAAAAACAAAAAAACAAAAACAGCAGCAACAACAACAAGAAGAAGGTGTGCCTTGTTGGAGGGAGTGTGTCACTGGGAATAGGTTTGAGGTTTTAAAGGCCCAGGCCAGACTCAATCTTTTTCTTTCTGCTACCTGTGGAACAGGATGTAGAACTCTCAGCTACTTCTCCAGCACTATGTCTGCTTGTGTGCTGTCATGATCCCTACCATAATGAACAGACTAACCTCCGAAACTGTAAGCAAGCCCTCTCTTATAAGAGTTACCTTGGTCATGGTGTCTCTTCATAGCAGTAGAAAAGTGCCTAAGAGAGAGACACACAGAAAGAAACATAGTAAAGACACCTAGGATTGGCCACCACACATTCATATACCTGAACAGACCAGTCCAAAGAAATCAGATGATATCTCACACAGATCCCAGACACTGGATCAGAGGTCTTGTCTGACCTCCTTTGTGTCCTAAACAGAAAGCACCTTAGCTAGACTTAACTCCAGAGGTGACCTTATTGGAGACTTATAAAAGCTTCTAAATGTAACTGATCTTTATTCAAAGAATGAACCACAAGGCAATCAATTAACTACATTCCATATTCTGAGTGTATCATTGTAGAAGATGGACAAACTAATGATAATAAATGTTACCTTACAGAAGGGAAGATTTATGGCAATATCTATACTATGAAATTTTTTCAAGTTGCAAGTATTCTCTACCTTAGAGTAGCAGAGTGCTTTGATTAGGACAGATATATACTCTAGGATACATAGCACAGTGTGCTGCTTACTATAGCTCTCTAGTCTTTATTTCTGAATAATTAGCTTTCCTTTGCAGTCTTCTTCTTGATCTTATCTAAATGTGTCACTGAAGAGTGTGCCATCCTTGGAGGCTGAGTAACTTTATCTCCACCTACTTTCTGGAGGAAGAAGATTTAAAAGTCAAGGATTGTTCTAAGCCACAAGCAGTCATGGGTATTTCTAGACAAAGATCAGATTTATTTGACATAAAAATGCTCCTGAAAACTTAACAATGTCTAACTCTGAGTCCAGTTACTCCATGAGTCAACAATGCACCCACCTTCTCCTCCAGACATACTTAGATTTTATTGGTTTTAAGAAATAGTCTCTACCTGTTTTGCTTCTCTTCCAATCTGCCCTCATTTCCTGTCCTTCCTTTTCTCTCTCTTCCTCTCATTTCCATCATTTTCTTTCTGTATCTCAACTTAATTACAGCATCTTGGACTTGCCAGACTCCAGTGACAAAGCCACACCCCTCATTCATTTTCCCCAAGCCCTTTTGATCAACTGAAATAAGATAGTGGGGCCAGTTCATTTTAGTTATGAACTTGGGTTTGTTCTCCACTGGACAGCTGTTTTTGTCATTCCTACTTTGTCAACAACAGTCTTCTCTGTTTCACCCTTTACTACTTGAATTTGAGGAGTATTACTCCTTACAGCTGAACCTGTAGATTCTTTCTAAATCTATACTCTGCTTGTTACAAGGTAATTATTTTCATGAGTTTATTTACTTATTACACTTCAATGAATGAGGACACAAGTAACCAAATCTATATTCCTAGCACTCCTCCTCTATAGAGTGACAAATCTGTACAACAATTGTTTACTTGCCATACCTGCTTCTATGTCTAACAAGTATATCAAGCTGCCTTCCCACACAGAACTCTTGGTTTCTCCCACTGTTTTTCTTTCCAAGTTTCCCATAGGTCAGTAATACGATGGTAATCATTTATTCAGTTGTACAAATCAGAAACGAAAGCATCACTCTTGATCCTTTACTTGCTTTTCTCACTTCTACCTATCAAGTCCTGTCTCTTATTCTTATTCAAACCACCACGGTTTATCTGAATATGTTTTTCTGAATTCCTAGGGTGACCAACTCATTTTGGTTTGCCAAGGTATTTCCTAGGTTTATCACTGAAAATCCCACATCTCATTAGTCCCAGTCCAAACAAGGAGATTTGCGGGGCCTGTTCTGTGTTAAAAAAACAAAACAAAACTTACGTTCTGGGAATTTTTCAAATGAGATTATTACTCATTCTATACAATCACTACAGGAGTGGGAAGGAACTGTGTCTCTTATGGTTTATATCCAATGATGAGATCTTCCATGTCTTCTTTCTCTTATTGGCTAATGCAAGTCATGTGGCTACCCATAATATCAAAGCAAATGAAAATGCAACCAACCTTTCATATATAAGAGAAATCAACAAAGATAGTGAAAATCATAAATATAGTTAATGCTAACACACTAGTTTTATGATCAGGAACACAAGAAACAGTTTACATAAGCCAGAAGTCATACTGTAGTAGTTATGAAAAGAATTTGTATTGTTTTAAGATACTAAAGCATATAAAAAGTTCAGTGAATAAAAGCTATACAAAATGATAAAAGTGAACAATAGGAAAGATCTAGATAATTATCCAAAGGACAATAGAATCTATTTTTGGAGTATAAATTTAGTTACAATTGTCATTGTGGTTATAGTCAGTATACAAATGGGAATGTATATGCATACTGGTGGTATGTGTGCATTAGTTTGATTTTAGAGTGAAAATATGAAGAACATAAAGGATGGAAGAAGGAAAGAGTGAAAATAGAGAAATTAGTTATGAACCAGGTTTAGGGAAGAGGATGGAGATAGAAGCCTGGATTTTAGAGTGTGAAACTTTAAGAAACAGGACTTGATAGGTGGAAGTAAGAAAAGAAAGTAAAGGATCAAGAGTGATGCTTTCGTTTCTGATTTGTACAACTGAATAAATGATTACCATCGTATTACTGACCTATGGGAAACTTGGAAAGAAAAACAGTGGGAGAAACCAAGAGTTCTGTGTGGGAAGGCAGCTTGATATACTTGTTAGACATAGAAGCAGGTGTGGCAAGTAAACAATTGTTGTACAGATTTGTCACTCTGTAGAGGAGGAGTGCTAGAGGTGTACATTTATAACATCAACATGTTGGTTGATAGCAAAGACAGCCAGAGAGAGAGAGAGAGAGAGAGAGAGAGAGACAGAGAGAGAGAGAGAGAGACAGAGAGATAGAGAGAGAGAGACAGAGAGAGAGACAGAGAGAGAGAGACAGAGAGAGAGACAGAGATAGAGAGAGGGACAGAGAGACAGACAGAGAACAAGAGAGAGGTAGGAAAAGAGAAGAAAAGTACCTGGACAGATATAGAAGTGCTCTGACATTTAAAGATTTGGTAGAGAAGCAATATGGAAAGATACTGAGAAGTGCTACCAGGGCGACATCTTGTAATTTAGTGGATTTGGAGTGGGGATATTGTTCAAGAAACTTTAGTGGTGGTGGCTGTTTATTGCTGCAAAAATTTAATCAGAAAAGTACAAAGATTAGCTGCCAAATCTTGCAAACTGTCAATCATGGCAGCAATTTCTGTGGAGTTGGCCGAGGAATGAGTGGACAATGAAAAAAGAGACAGTGAATTCAGATAAGAGTCTCCAAGCATAAAGTAATCATATTATAAAGTAAACAGTTGTAACATAATTAAATTTAAACTTCATATAGTAGAGTAAATGGAATATTTACCAGTTTATAATTACATTACTTATCTCTAGATGGAAATTAATTAACAGAAAATGATAGTCAACGTTGCACCCAGAGAAGGGAGGCCAGGTCCAGGAATCCAGTGATGTAACTGCAGTTGGCTCAGAGGGAGCATGTCAATGGATCTGGAGGGAAGGATTGTTTTCTTCATTATAGAACCCACTGTTGAAGGGCAAGGAGAATTGTTCAGATTCATTATTGTCCCAAATCCTTTGAAGATTATCATCTTTTTGATTTCCTGCTAGTCAAACAACCTTCTCACTCACACGCCAGTGTCCTGAGTTGGCTTAGTTCCAGAGGGAAGGTAAAGAAACTAGGAGTAACAAAAAGGACTTGTGATACAGACAGGCTATGGATAGAGGGATTCTTTTGGATGTGAGGCTTTTCCTTTTTCAGTTTTTTTCTTCTTACACAAAGCAAGAGAATAAGACAGGATTGCAACCAACTCAGCAAATATATAACTGAGTGTGAATCCCTTTAAGATGGGTTTACTGGTAAGCCTCAGAACTACAACACAATGCCATACAGAGAATGTTTTATACACTGCTTTCTTCCCCTTCACAGTCTTGGAAACTTCATGTCCAAGGTCAAGGTGCTGGTACACTGGATTTCTTAGAACTCCTCTTTTCTGCCTTGTAGACTACTGGCCCCTCTCTGTAGTCTCACATGACACTTTTCTTGTCACAGAGAAAAAGGGAGGGAGTGGCAATCTCACTGGTCTCTCTTTCTTCCTAGAGAGGCCAATCCTATTAGATTTTCATCTTGTAATGGCATTTAACCTTAACTACCCCCTTAAGGATTTATCTGCAAATATAACCATAGTGTATGGAGCAGAGATTCAGCATATGAACTGCTTTTGGAGACAAGGCATATGTAGTTTAAACTGGCTTGGAACTCACTATGTAGATCAGGCTAGAGATCTTGTCTGTGCTTTCTGAGTGCTGGGATTAAATGCTTGTATCACCATGCCTGGCTCAACAAATGAAAATTTGCCAGAGCAGAATTCATTCCATAATAAGTGATTTTCCTTTTTCTTATAACTGTAGGTCCTTGTTGATGGGGCGTGGTAAGAAACAAGATTTCACATTCATTTATGGCAGTTCAATTACATTCTCAACTAGGACATGGTACTTCAGGAATGTGTATAAATGCCAGAGTAAACATGATTGAGCATTGGAAGTGGTAGACAAAGAATATTAGAGAGAGTAGGGGTAGGGTAGGGAATGTGCAACATTATACTTGAAATGGTTGATCATTGGATTTAAGCTTATTTTACTATGTCATTGTAGTAGGACAATGATATAAAACAATTTTATGTTGAAGTAGGTTGAGAAATATTTTCATTATTTTATTTTTTAAGTAACATACACACACTTTAGCATACAGAACAGCAGATATCATGGAAGATGCTAACTATGAGTTTATAAACAGTTCTTGGATTAATTGTTTTCATTTTACTGTGACAAAATTAAACAACAAAAGCAATTTAAGGGATGACAGGTTTGTTGTAGGGAGATTTCAATCTATAGTGATGGGGAAAGCAAGGCAGAGTTCAGTGGGAGCAAGTGGCAGAGATTCCTCATACAGCAGTGAGCCAGGAAGCAGGAAGGAGGAAGCAGGAAGCAGCTTCACTAACTGGTCTTGGAGCATTTGTTGAGAATCAGCTAATCCAAGGATACATGAGTTTACTTATGAAGTCTCAATTTTATTACAGCAATCTGTATTGTTTTTGTTCTGATACCGTACTCTTTTGATTTATATTGCTTTGGAATAGTTGGAGACAAAGAGTGTGCCCCCTCTTTGATCACCGTTTTTAAGCTTGTTTTGAGTAAGTAGCCAGTACTTTTTTGGGGTCACAGAATCTTATAAATGTAGACAGTTTCTTGTAAAAGAATAAGAAAATGTTAGATTCTCTCCTATAGATCTTCCTCTTCGGGAGCACAGCAGTTCTAAAGACAGCTATATAGAAAGAAACAGAGACTTGTCTATAAGACACTTAGTCCTGGGTAATGATGTGAACAGCTGAATGTCCAAACAATGGAGCCCTTAAATTCTTATATCCTGAGCCTATTTTAGCAGTTGAAAGTGTAATTACTTTTTTTCTTTTCATGGAATATTCCTATTTATAGGTAAGATTCCACTTTCTTGTACCTTCAGGTAACTTGTCAAATTGAATAATGATACATAAAGAGAAATGGTATTACTCATTTTTAGGTAGAAGGTGGAAGGGCATATTTTACCATTTTCTCTCCTATTTTGGAAAGTGGAGACATGCAAGTAGATTTCTGTTAGTGAGAATCCTTGAGTGAGGAGGATCCAGGGAACAGTATGCTTCCTATCTCCCGCTGAAGCTTATTCACAGTGATGCTGTTGCATGAAGGGGGAATATACCATTTCTATTCCAAGCACTGAATACTTGCTGCAGTTTAGAGATATATCCGATTTCATGACCAAACTTGTTATTAAAACATGAGCTAATCTATCTTATAGAAAATGGGTACCAAAGCAAAACTGTTGCAATATAAAAACCTGAAGTATGTGGTACTGGATTAGGAATTGGAGGATAACAATCTATAATAATTTATGTATTGCAGTGGGAACATTCTTGAGAAAAACCCAGCATCGTGATGGATACCTGTAATTTCAGCAAGAGAGGAGAGCAAGTAGTTCAAGGTCAGCTTTAGCTTGTAGTAAATTGTAGGCCAGCATGAACTACAAGACTCCTGGTTGGTTTCCTTCCATTGTCCCCCATTGCCAAAAAAAAAAAAAAAAAGAATTAGAATGAAGCTTACAAGTAACAGTTTAGTAGGGAAACCACCAATGAAATAACTTTATTACCCCCGGGGAGAAAGCATTTTGTTTTAAAAGTATTAGAAATATAAGATAGTACCTACTCATAGCAAGGTATTACAAGTTCAGAAAAGAATCAGTCTGTTCATAAGTGAGGATTAAAGGGAACAGAGTTAAATCCAGGAATCAGAGACTTGAATGGCTGGACAGGGCAACTGCATCCCAATCCCAACTAGTAAGTAAAAATGGCACAGCCATTAAAGTCCAATCCAAGTGTTTTTTCATTATAGCCATTGCTAAAGCTTAAGAATGCCTGAAGGGAGCATTCAGCAAATCCTTTACACTGAACATTACTCAGATAAAAAGAGAGCCACAGCCGTTGGTGGTGGCACACGCCTTTAATCCCAGCACTCGGGAGGCAGAGCCAGGCGGATCTCTGTGAGTTCAGGGCCAGCCTGGGGTACCAAGTGAGTTAGTTCCAGGAAAGGCGCAAAGCTACACAGAGAAACCCTGTCTCGAAAAACCAAAAAAAAAAAAAAAAAAAAAAAAAAAAGCCACATGGTTTTCCTCTAGTCTTGACAGCCTGCTCATCATTATTCGAGAGCAGCATAGCAGTAAGAAAATGAAGCAAAAAACCAAAACAAACAAATTAAAGTATGTCTAGAAGTAAACTGTTCAATGACTATTTTCAATAAAAGGGTAAAAAGATTTAAATACAAGTGTGTATGTAATTCATAAGTAATTTACATTGCTAAATTCTTTTAAAATTTTAGATGACTATATTTAATATTTTATAAAGAATAAAATTCTATTATACTTATTATGTAAATTAATTAAAAGCAATTTGGTGGTTGTCCTCAGCTATGAGCAGAGCTGAAAAATCCAAGCGATTTGGAGAATTATATAATCAATATGAACAAAATGTGCACAAACAAAATGAAATGTCATATGGTACAAATCAATTTCAGTCTGAAATAATGTCATTTCTTTATATAATCCATGCTTCCTAGAAACATTAACAATGTTAAATCAAACCCAGATCTTTACATTGACATTATTCTATAATATCATTTTTCAAAGTATGCTAATATAAAGTAGAGAAAAGAGATACTATGTGTAATTTTTGGTGTAATCCACCAAAATACAACTTGGAAGAAAAGCTATAAACATATATTCTTCTTAAATTAAGTTTACTTCATATTATGTTTTTCATATGGATTTTACATTTGAATTACCTGTGAAAATAAAGGCTAAAATTTATATGTGTATCTTGATGTGCTGGCTTTGTACTAAGTGTCTTTCTAAAAATAAATTGTTTGTTTTTGAGTTAGACTCTTTTGTAGCACAAGATGGCTTTGAAGTCATCATGTAGCTATGGACGACCTTGAACTCCTGATTCTCCTGTCTCCATCTCCAAAGTTCTGGGACCATAGGTATGCTTCACCAATCCCAGCTAACAATTTCCTGGGTTCTTTTCCTTTGTTCTTTTTTTTAGTGTGGTACTAGGGATTGACCACTCAGCCTTGCAAATGGTAGTCGAGCATTCTGCTGCCGAACTACATCCGCAGCTCCCTTTCTCTTTTTCTACAATTATTTATAAGCATTTCATTACACATATCAGGTTTAGAATAAGGAAATGGAGACTTAGAAAAGTTTAAACAAAACTTGCCTAAGATTATAATGCTAATAATGGGTAAAGTTGTCTATGAGATCCATTCTTTTCTGATACTTTCCCTCCCACAATATTTTCACATCCATTTAACTATACTATAGAGAACTGTAGTAATAAATAAATATGAAAAGTAAGTAGTTACTTTGGATTAATTCTTTTTCAAATGGAAAACTGATATGTTTTTTTTCCAGGTTTACATTTTAAACATCAACAGATAATTCAATAGGATTCATGGCCTAAATTTATTCACAAAACATTGAAATCTTTAATGTCACTGAGGAAAGATACAATATTTGTCCAAATCAACACAAGAAGGTTTGCTTTTAAACTTGGTTTGAAAAAGAGTTAGCTTGAGTTGACACAGAAACAACATTTCTATGTTCTGGAAAACCTGCTGAGGATCATCCTGTGATGTACATCTATCAGAGAAATCAGAGCAGCTTGGGAATCAGAGACTCTAAGAGGCTCGACTGTCCTTTTGGGCAACTCAGTGGTTACCTAAGAGTAGGAGGGTTGTTTTTTATTCTAGGAAGTATTTCCACTGGAGAAGTGATTCTTCTCTCTGTGTGTCAGTAAGTGGAACTGTGCCTATGAACTGCCTCCTGAGACTGCATACATGCTCGATCAGTGGCTGACAGGCACTCTATACCTAAAGGTAGAAAATGTTGAATCACTGGGCAAGCGTGTATTGAACATCTTTGGACCAGATACCGCACACCTTGGTTGATTGATATAGGGAAATCAAGCTAAGCTAGAAGCTTCCTCCCTGGGCAGCTAATCAATGTTTTGAGCCTAGTGGTCACAAATTTAAAGCATCAGAACAATTGGAATAGCAAGATACATGTATGCTTGTGCAAGTGTGTGTGTGTGTGTGTGTGTGTGTGTGTGTGTGTGTTTATTCACATTCAATGAAGTGGATATAGAAACAGAACAGAAAGAAGAGAACAAGAGAATTGATGGAGTATTTAAAAGGTAGATACAGTGGGGTGGTTAGTATTGATTTTCAACTTGCTAGTTTCTAAAATCACCAAAAAGACAAGACTCCGGGTACACCTGTGAGTGATTATTTAGATTAAGTTACCCTCTAGGCATGCCAAACAGTATTATGTTGATTAGATTAATTGAGGTTGGAAGATCCAAAATAAAGAAGGACAATATTATTCCCTAGCCTGGGGTTGTGGATTATATTAAGAAGAGAAGCTGGCCGGGCGGTGGTGGCGCACGCCTTTAATCCCAGCACTCGGGAGGCAGAGCCAGGCGGATCTCTGTGAGTTCGAGGCCAGCCTGGACTACCAAGTGAGTTCCAGGAAAGGCGCAAAGCTACACAGAGAAACCCTGTCTCAAAAAACCAAAAAAAAAAAACAAAAACAAAAACAAAAAAAAACCAAAAAAAACAAAAAGAAGAGAAGCTGGCTAAGCATGTGACAAACTGTGCCAGCCTTCTACACACTTTGCTTCTCCACAACAACAGACTCTCAAACTATGAGACAAAAGAAAATTTTCCCCCTTTAAGCTGATTTTTCTCAGGGTATTCTTATCATAGCAATGGAAAAGTAACCAAGATACATACAAAATGATGCAATTTAATCTGGGCACACAAGAAAGTAAAGATGTGAGTTGAGAAAGGAGGAGTGAAAAGGCATAGAACAGCTGACTTCTGTCTCTACAGGATAAAGAGTCAGGAAATTGGAAAGAGTAGGCCAAAGAGAAAAAGGAAGCCATGGTTAGAGAATGGAATGCCTAAAATGGAAACTATAAGGGTGGTTGCATTAAAAAATATTTAATTCATTTTTGATTATGCATATGTCTGTGAATCTGTGGTGTAGGTGTGCACATGTGAGTACAAGCACCCTAGGAGGCCAGAGGTGTCAGATCTGGAGTTACAGGCAGTCGTGACAGGTGGCTGTGATGTCAGTTACACTCTATATGACTATGGTAAAAAATCTGGCATGGTGGTGGATGTCTTTAATTGCAGCACTTCGGAGGCAGAGGCAGGCAGATCTCTGAGTTTGAGGCCACTGGCCTAGTCCACAGACTGAGTTCTGAGACAGCCAGGGTTACGTAGAAACCCTGTCTCAAAAAAAGAAAAAAAAAAAAAGAAAAGGAAAACAAACAAAAAATTAAAATATATGGTTATGGAAAGTACGTCCAGAGGTGGAATAACGTTACTGAAAAGGAGAGATCAAATAACCAAGACTCCAGAATAATAGGGGAAGTCTATGGGGACATTGAAATCGTCAACAGTATGGCATGGGGAGTGTTGGATTACAGTCTGTGGATCTCCAAGTTTCCAAGATATTAAAAGGAATAGCCTGAAGGTGAGTATATAACTGTAAGAAGGCAACACGCCCTCATAAGAATAAAGGTCGGGGAGGATGTAGTTGTACGAAGTCACACCAACCTATCTAGTCATTCAGAGCCGTAAAAACATTGTTTCATGTCCTGACATGCTATTATTGACTGCTAGAGGGCAGCAGAAGCCAGCAACAGGAAAGGAAAGCCTTCAACAAGAGGAAAATGCTTTGTTTTCTCCTAGAGAGCCATATAGTCAGGGCAGAAACAAAAGTCCAAGTTCAAGGAGTCTGCAATTAAGGTTCTGTTCAGTAACTGAAGAGTCCAGCAAAATAAACAAGAGTGCTTTAAAGGTTTACGTGAATAGCATTCTTTCACTTTGAACCATTTTGGGGAACTAAAACAAAGGAAGACTGGGAAGAGCCACCAAGTGTAAGTCAAAAGCCAGGGCTGGGTACCCACAGGAAGGAGAAGGAGTTAAGAGGCAGCAAAGTATAAAGTGAACACATTAATGAATAAAGGCCTGTTTAGAAGAACTTGGGCTGTCTGAGGGAATGACAGACTGCCTCTGACAAAATCTGAACAGATCCTCCACTAAAATAGGCCACACACAAGGGCAGCAATGGGCAACAAAGGTTAAGGGCACAAACATGACCGGCTTGGAAGTTATAGGAAGAGACAACTTGTTTGTTCCTCTGAAGCAGGCTTTCATGGAGCCCACGCTGGCTTCGAACTTGCTATGTAGCTAAGGATGACCATAAACTCTTGGTTTTCCTGCCTGTACCTCCAAAGCTGTACATGGGCCTTTATAACAGGGTCCTGACTTAAATGTCAGGAATAGGTCTGATTTTTGTTTGTTTGTTTGTTTGTTTTTTGAAACAGAATCTAACTCTGTAACCCAGACTGGGCTTGATATTGTGTTCCTCTTGCCTCAGCATCCTGAGCTATAGGATTACAGGGCTGAACTACCACTGGCTGAGTGAATACATGAATGAATACATTATAAGATATATATATATATATATATATATATATATATATATATATATATATATATATATACACATATATACACACATAAAACCAATCAATGTTATAAGCCCACTAGGTTATAAGCCCACTATTTCTATGTACATATGTAAAGAATAGAAGCCATAATATTCACCATTTCATACTGCATGTTCTTATAAGAGGAAGAAAAGGAAGCAAGATTTCCTGGGATCCTTTGATACTTTTTGTTTATTTATTTTTTGGAGACAGGATTTGTCTGTGTAGCTTCGGCTATCCTGGAACTCACTCTGTAGACCATGCTGGCCTGGAACTCTCACAGAGATCTGCCTGCCTCTGCCTCCCAAGTGCTGGGATCAAAGGTGTGCGCCACCACCATCCAGCTTTTGATCTTGTTTTAAATAGAGTGGTGTGTGTCATTGAGAAATGTTGAAAGAATTTGGGAAATAATGCATACAAAACTCACAAATGCAGCTTAAACTCTTTAGGTGTTGTATCATGGAATTAGGAGGGCTTTGAAGGATTTTAGGGAACTTTTAGATTCTTATATTGAGAGCTTCTGTCTTTGAAATCTAAAGTACTAAATAATAAAAACATTTTCAAAACGTTTGTTATTTCTTTCCCCTAGCAATCACTACATTATTAAAAGTATTTTTTGTTTTCAGTTATTTTAAATTTATATGTAAATTTATTTTGAAATGGAATTTACTGCTATTTGAATTTTATATTTTATGGAAAACTGCAAAAATGGGTCAATTTGATGAAATTGCTTATGGTTATTATACCAAAAATATTTTTGATAACCTATTCAAGTATAAGTGAGGAATGTAAAATGTGAACATTTTAAAGTACCAAACAACTTTAAAGCTGCTTGGAAACAAAATCTAATCTGTTCTTTCATCTAATTTAATGAAAAAAATAAAGCAATATGCTGAAAAGTGATACAGTCAAGCTGATTGGTCTTTTTTTTTTGGTTTGGGTAGTATAGGTGTGTGTGTTCATGCATGTGTATGTATCTGTGTGTGTACACATGTATATTGTGTATATGAAGGTCAGAGGTCAATGTCAGGATACTTGAACCTTATCATCATCATCATCATTATTTTTTAAAGACAGGATCTCTCTCTAGGTAGCCAGCTAGCCCTAGGGACCCTCCATCTCTATCCCCTGTCTCCAGCACTGGGATGGCATGAGTGGGCTGCCACACCACCTTTGTGTGGGTGCTGAGGATCGAACATGGGTTTTCACGCTTGCATAGGCACCACTGTGCAGACTGAGCCGTGTCCTCAGTCCTCTGCCAAATTGAGTTTTAAAGCTGCAATATACCATAGACATCATCTAGGACAAGTGGGTCTTGGCCCTTTACTTCCAAGGGCTCTTTTAATTATGTTTTTCTTAAGTGATCAATTTTTGTAAAATTTTGTGTGCATTTTTTTCCCCACAAAAAAAGCACTTTGTCAATGATAACTGGGGTCCTCATTTTTAATTAATTGGAAGCACGTGCACCTGCTGGTCTCTGAGCATGGTCTGAGCAATATCACTGTTTTGAACTGATGAATTTCAACTGAATTTAAAAGTCCTAGTATTTAATGCAGATCCACTGTGAACAAAAACATCATGCTGTGATTTGGAAAAATTGGCTTCTTACAGATCCTTAGGATACTACAAATGGCTCCTGAATTGCAGGGATTTCAATTATGGTTCCCTCCTTTAAAAGATGTGTCTATTTTTTCTTAGCATATGAAGTACTAGGCTTCCTCATGGCATTTTCACTCAAAGTTGTTTTTGGTGTTTCTTCCCGCTTTCTCCTCCAGTTTTTATCCTTACCAGGCACTGTGCCACCCCCAGGAGTCTCCTTTCTTCATGTCACATGGATCATTTTGCCTCCTGATTCCTCCATGTCTTTTGTTTTCCTTTTGTTGACATGTTTTTTACAGTTTTGCAATGGTGTACAAGTAATATACATTGAGCAAAAAACAAGTGATTTACATTGAGCAAAAATTGTACCCGGACTTCATATTTTGAAATTTGATCTCTTGGGCTAGTGATATGCAATGTGATAGTATCACATTCTATTGTGACATAGGACAAGGAAACCCATGTGCAGCAATTAATTAGCCAGTGATCACAAGAAGCTTCTGGCATTCTACAAGGGTTTGTGTAGGGGGACTCTGATGCTTCATAAGCTAGGGGTACTGAAAATACATGAGTAATTATCACATGGAATATATATGGAACTATAGATGGATATACACAAATATATATGGAATGGTACAGAAAAATGTTTTGTTTTATTCAAAAATTTCCTTAAGTTAGTTCTAGTAGCCTTAATATTCTAAGGACAGCAAAGCCTATACAGAGGGACAATTACTTGAAAGCAATGGGACCCTTTCTATCAGACCATTACAAAACTGATCCTTCACAGAAAGGTTTGTTATGATTTTATGTTGTGGTTAAAGACTATCTGGGAGGATTTTTCAAAGACAGAAACAGATCATTTTCACTGAAGATACTTATTCCTGTATAGAACATGGAACATGGAAGGGTTATGTAAAAATCTGTAGCTCATGCTTATGTAGACAGTGAGTGCAAAATATGGGACAAAATCAAGTATCTTATTTTTCTGAGATACTTGACTCCTAAAACACGCTTGCTGGAGAATGGAAAGTAAACCTGAAGTTCCAGAGTTTCTTCTGGTAAACGAGAATGAAAACACATCCCACTCTTCTTTATCTTATCATGATCCAAGTGTGTGTACATCAGCTGCAATCTTTACAAGCATCCCATTGGGTAGAGAAAGCTGTCACCAGGAGGTCAGACAGCTTGGAGGTTAGTGATACTAGTCGGGATCACAAAGAATGGCACCTGATACCTAGCTAAACTCAGAACCAAGGCTTGCTGATTATTGATTGAGTGGGCTTGGTTCTTTCATCTGTGTGTTTTAGGTAAGATGAGAGATCAGAGGGTGAGTTGGTGGGGTTGAAGAAAGGTTGGTTACTGGATCGAACATTTAGGAATAGTTCAAGCTGTCCACTGTTTAAGATAATTACAATTAATATTAGTGTATTATATTGAAACTACCCAGGAGACTATATTTTAAACCATTTGACTTTGAAATAGTATATGAGATAAGGTACATGGTAAGTGGCCTGATTTAGCATCTCTATTGTATAATGGATGCATATTTTAAAATATCATGCTGTTATGTAAGTATAGCATGCTTTTGTTCACTAAAATAAAAGGATCTAGATGAAGAGTAACAACCGAACAGGGCCATGAGTGATAAAGAAAAGTAGCTATGACATCTAGAAGTGGTCTGACTCTACGAACTGGACCATGGTGTTGCTGGAACTGGCCTCATTTTAGTATCTGAGTTGTGGGATTTGCCTGCAGAACATGAAAAATCCATAAATTCTCAATGTCAGGCAAGGCCTCCATGCAATTTTGAGGTATCAAGGCAAGTTAAGACCACTCTATAATCACGTGTGAGCACATACTTAAACCACAAAATGACTAAGAATTCTCCTATCTTGACTAAAATGATTGAATATAACTTGTTTATATTGATACACTACAAGTTTATCTTTGTACTCCTTGCCTCCTAAATTGGAGTTACAAGGATCCTGATTACAGAATTACATCAATTTCCTTACTGTTTTAGCTCCAGAACAATGTTCTTCTTCAGGGAACTACTTTCACTTTCTTAAACAAAAGCCTGATATTGGTGAAATTATTGAGGCCACTCCATGTAGTTAAAAGGAGATTTATTTAATGGCGTAACTTACAAATTAAGGGATAGGTAGGTCGCGGGGTCTGGGGAAGGTGTATCGCAGTCCATTGGTGTTCTCTGGAGCTCTGCTTGACCCACCTCCACGGTCCAGGGTCCTGGAACCCAGTGAGAGCGCAGGCCCATCCCAGATCTTCGGTCTCCAGGCGCCTCCCTTGGCCCCGCCTTGTAGGCGTGACAGTTGCTGAAGTCTCAATGGGGGTTGGAACTTCCAGATCAAAGCTGGAATGGCTACCCACTACAGCCTGAGTTCCAGCCTTTCTGACATCCACTGCTGAGAGGCCCAATGGTTCTCCATCATGCACAGTGTTTCATGTTGCAACACGTAAGTACAAAATAAGAACAGCCTTGTTTGTCTATATGTGTATTATTGGTAGTACTGGGATAATAGTCATGGACATAAGAAATGAGTATTAATAAGTTCAAAACACTAAGAATAATGACTATTTCCTACTTAGCACTCAATGACTGCTAGGAATATTACTTATACAGTATCTTAGAGTTTTGTAGATGGAGATGTGGAAATTCAGAGATGCCTACAGTTAGAAGGTGGTATTGCTGAAATCTTAGCTCCTACAAGTTTTGATTCAGCCCATGTTTTCATGAGACCACATTGCTACACTTTGATTCATCTTTTTCTCCTGCATCCTATTGATAGGAGGTACCTTTATTGGCCTCTGGGATTTGATCTATGTCCCTAGCTAAAGAGCTACTGACAGTTGATGGCTTCTGGGGGAGAGACTGTCATTTTCCTTAGTGGCTGTTGATAGATTGGCTGTGCCCTGGTAGATGGCCCCTCATCCATGTACATGTGGATAACACTGTTTGGACTCAGGGTTATTAATAACAGCAGCAACAGCAAACCCAGACCATGTGAAATTGGGGGTCAGTAAGTTTAGAGGTACTAAAGGAAACTGGAGGGAGGTAATGGTGGATGGATGCAACCCAAATACATTGCATAAGGAGCAACTGGGAAATGCTGAAAAGAGAAGAGATGGTCTTCCCCAGGGAAGAGCTCCCCAGCTGATTATCCATTAACTAGTGGTCAGCCCTAAGCTTATATAATACATGTGACATTATCTGGACAGAACAAGTTGTATTTATGCATTTAGGCATTTATATATAAATTAAAAAAAAGAGACCATGCATTTGAGAAAGAGCAAGGGAGATTCATAGGAGTGGTTGGTAAGAGGAAAGGGAAGAGGTTAATAACGTAATTAAAATAAAAAAATTACAAAAATTGTTTAAATCTATGAAAATTTCAAAGAATAAAATGAAATATTTCAAAAAGAAGGATTGATAAATATCTTTTATTTCCGCTCAGTTTTACTCACAGGAAGTTGTGAGTGTTCTGGGAATTGGTGGAGTTTGGTCTTTGTATGTGTTTGCTTTAGGCAAGAATGCTAGTTGAGTTCTTCTTCCCAAAGTGTGTTTCTGGAAATGGAGGTATTCTAAGAATTAGTAATGTGTGTTCTTTGAAAGACAGCCGGAGGATTGTTTTGCAACTCTTCCAGCTATGTCTATGTTTTCAGATTCACAGAGGTATATTAATAGCACATTAAAGCCTCTGAAAAACATAGAAAAATGCATTTAAATTTGTAAGGTATGTCTCAACTCAAAAGCCTGTTATTTATCCCTACAGCACTTTATTGTTCTTGCTAAGCCTTGTGGTATACTTACCATATAGTAGACACTGTCCTAAACATTTTATATACAGTAGCTCATTATCTTAACAACTTCAGTCTTCCTAAGGACAGAGAAGCATAGACTAGTTGAGTGATTTTCATGATGACATAGCTAGCAAATTGGAACATAGTATCCCCTTCATTACTGACGTTACAGGAGATAGTGTAGAATATGCTCTTTTGACTTTGGTAGCAAAGAGAAAAGAATTCGATTTGTGCAAATAGTTTGCTAACATTTAATGAGAAACTAGGATGCGTCTATGAGGTGGGTAAGGCCAAAAGCACTGGGCCATGCCTTAAGCAAACAAAGAGCTGTGACATGCGCAGAGAGCACTTTGGCCAGAGGAGCCTGAAACTGGACCCCCAAGATGACAACTGCCAACGTAAGACCCAGAACCAACCAGGAAACACCACGGCAGCTGGGAGCAGAGCCCGCCAAAAAGTACACGCATAAATACCTCAGTCTTTTGTTTAATGAACGAGATTTGCTTGCAAACCTCCCAGAGCCTGTGCCATTGGTTCTGCATCTGCTCACCCCCTGGCCCCGCGATCAGAGACAGCGGGACCCTAGCTACAGAGCCAGCAACACATCTAAAAAAGAAAATTAATTTTTTTCAAATAATTTGTCTTCTTTTTACACATTTATTTATTTATTATTTGTATCCCTGTGTGTGCATGTACACATGCCATGACATGCATGTGGAAGTCAGAAGACAACTCCCAGGAATTGGTCTCTCCTTCTATCATGTAGATTCTGGGGATTTAACTCAGATTTTCAAGCTTGGCAACAAGCATCGTTACCCACTGAGCCATCTCACTGGCACCTAAAAATGCTATTTAAACCACTAGAGATGAAGTATTGTGCAAGACAGATAAAATACTGTTATGAGTCTTAGCTTGGAGTGGGGGATCGGCCATATATATATAATATATATATACTATATATATATTATATATATATTTGATACAGTGCCTTATTGTGTAGCCTTGGATAGCCTTGAGTTTGCAATGCAGACTAGGCTATCCTTGAACTCACAGAGCTCTTCTTGCCTCTCCTTCCCGAGTTCTAGGGTTAAAGGTGTATGCCATGGTGCTCAGCACTAAGCATATAATATTTTTAGAAACCCACGTGATGATAAGAACTATGAGGAAAACAGATCAGGGTTGTGTGACAGGATATGGATCAAAATTAATCTCCTTATTCTTGGAAGTTAATTGCAGTATCTTATCAAATAACATAATATGACCAATTAGAGCAGTCTGGTTTAACTATAATTTCTTAATTGCCCTTAATGATTTATTGATAAAGTGTGTTTTGCCCTATTGTGTCATCAATTTGGCTTTTAAAAAGACTTCTGGATAAAAATTTATTTCAATCACCTAATGGGTATGATGAAGTACAATTTCTGTGAATTTCAGTAGTTGTGTGTGAAAACGATTTTTTGTTTCAAGTGAAACATATTTTTTCATCATACCATTTATCTGGAGCTTTCAGTATACATCAACATAAAGATATGTAATGTATAAAATATCTTTGATTTATTTGACCATGGGGATACATTGTGTGTGTGTGTGTGTGTGTGTGTGTGTGTGTGTGTGTGTGTGCAAGAGAGAGCTTTTCAACGAGAGCAGTGTTTTGTGAAATGTATTTTCAGATTTGTCTGTCTGTCTGTCTGTCTCCATCTCTCTCTGATGTGTGACACATTGCAGTGCTGTGGCTCTGTGTCAGTTAAGTCACTCAGTTTTGATCTCTTGCATTGACTTGGATATGAATTCTTTAAGTTCTCTTTGTTACTAGCAATCTCAAAGACAGATTTCAGATACAAGAAAAATAATATTTCATAAGAATATGCTATTCTTTAATATTTTGATATTAATTCTGCTTGCTAGGATTGAATTAGTAGATAGAAGATTGGAGTGTTAATCACATAATCTAATTTCCCCTCTTAGTCACTAGGTTCATGATTGTAAGCCAGTCTTTCTCAATCAACCCGTTCAAATCTTGGGATTTAGTGAGCACCAGGATCTCTCACTATCTTAATAGTTAAAAACACTGAAAAAGCCTTTCTGTCCCCATCAACACACATGAACTGAACAAAAGGAAACTCAGCATCTTATTAAGATTGTTTGACTGGATGTGTAGTGAAAAAAATAAGTCTCTTGCCTACTTACATCTTTTCGTATTCAAAGGCAAAAATTGTTGTCAGTTTATTATGTATTCTTATTGAAATATTTTGTACACATCCATATAATGTATGTATAAAATATGTATTACATATCAATACATACACACACATGCAAAATTTCCCTTTAAAGCACAAATGTTTCATGCACAAGGTTCTACCCTTGGCTTTTCTTCACTCCATTTTACAATTCATTTTGGAATGTATCCAGGTCAGAATATAGAGAACTACATTAATCACAAAAAGGAAAAAAGCAAGAAAACCCACAACAGAGTGTTATTGTATAGATGGTTAGAATTCTTTATCTATATTGCACTATGTACAGTACTATAATTTAAATAGGTGGTTATCATTTCACAGGCATTTGTGTGATTTTAAATCAATGCATGACATAAAATAATCCTTTGAATATTATTTTTTGTAACTAGGATAAATTTTTCCTTGATTTTATTACTTTTTATAACTTTGTGTTTTCTAAATTGACTTGTAATAATTTTATTTAGTATAAAAGATTTTTCAGATTTTCAGAATACTGAAAATTTTAAGTTTGTTCTAAAGGGATTTCTAAGACAACTTTCTATAATTAAAATTACAAATTTTATCCTTGCAAATAGTCTAGTTTCCATATTCATTACATCCCAATATTAACCTCATATTCTTAACCAAAGATTATATTTTCAAAGCTCTGAAGTTCTTCACCTTTAATTTTTAGATCCACAACCTGCCAGTACAAATTATTGTTTTGAGGCACAATACTGATGTGTGTATGGTTGCCTTCATTCTGTACAAACAAGTCACGAATAATATAAATGAGCTTAGATTAGATCAGATGCGATGAGGACTGAAGAGTGATGGTTGATGCAAACAAGAAGAGTGATTAGTATTGTTCTTGCTGTATGATGAATGACGGTATACCATGCATTAAAACAATGGATTGTTCTGCAGAATACCACAGACTGTTTAGTAAAACAATGATGGGAAAATATAGTTCTCTATCATTTAGCAAAACGTAAGACTTATAAAAAAAGGTTGAAAACTTTCTTCAAGTCTCAAAGAACATCGTGGTACTGGTACTGATGAGAATGCATACCGTGTCTTTGGTAACGGGCTTAGTGGGTTTTATTCATTTCCTCTGCAGTTCTGCTCTGTGACAGTAAACTGTTTTGATCTCTGAGTACTTACCTTAAAGTGGACCAGGAACTGCTCTACCCTTGGGGGACTGGTAGGATTCTAATGATTCTGTTAGATGTACCATGTTAAACACAAATGAAATAAGTCAAGAGAAATACACATAGTGAGTATATCAAAGAGATACTTCTACTCCTAGGCATAAGGCAGTTGCTTAGCAACCTGTGTCACACTTCATGGTCATTTGTTAGGAAAGACACAAAGTCAATGCTGACTCAAGGCATAAGATTGCAAATAAAAAACAAACAACCCCTCCCAAACCCCAAAATCTACAATCTGTTGAGTTCAAGAAAAAGCTGTTTCAATGAACATATAACCAGTGAAGGATATGAGGAATCTATTTGAAAGTCTTCAGAGCATCAGTGAAATTGTTCAACAACAACAACAACCAAAATTACACTCAAATCCAATAGGGTGAAATGGCACAGATAATAAATTACAATTTGTATGAACTGTTCCCACATGCCAGGATCTACCTTCGGAACACTGATATCCTGTAAGCTGTAGTAATCTAAGTAGTCTGCACTACAAACCTTCCCACAGGCTGTAGCATCTACCTCACCTTTTGAATTGGGAGTTTTATTGGTAATAATAACAGTAATACTACTTATGATTTTCTTTTATCTCCTTAGTCAATATTACATTTTAATCTGCAAAGTTTGTGACGTACAAGATGTGACTATGAAATGGGTTTCAGGTTAAGAGGGCTATGACGGTTATTGTTTTAGTTCTGTAAACTCTGCCTATTGAGCATATAAATGACTGATAGTTTTTTTTTTTTTTTTTTTTTTTTTTTTTTTTTTTTTTTTTGGTTTTTTGAGACAGGGTTTCTCTGTGTAGCTTTGCGCCTTTCCTGGAACTCACTTGGTAGCCCAGGCTGGCCTCGAACTCACAGAGATCCGCCTGGCTCTGCCTCCCGAGTGCTGGGATTAAAGGCGTGCACCACCACCGCCCGGCCAGACTGATAGTTTTTATTCTCTTTTTCTGGATAAAGAATTTCCTTCTGACATTTGAATGTTGCTTCACTAATACTTTCTTTGTTCTGCAAAGGAGTCCTTCAACAAAGGGTTTATGCAATGGCCTTTTGACATTAGACAAAGTGTTTAATACGAGCCTCAGTTTCCCTAAATGTATAACAGGACCATAAAATAGTCCTTTCTAACAGCTGTTGTGAAACTCTAATAAAATAATATTTACAAAATGCCTGGTACATAACATGTGCTAGCTATATGATAGTTATCAGTATTCTGTGGTGTAGACTAACAGGATAGTGTGTAAGTAGAAGTATTGTATTGGGTGAGGGGGGGAATGGAGGGCAAAGATCGGGGGGAAAGAGAGCTTAGGGGAGGGGGAGGTCCCAGCTGGATCAGGAACAGAGTAGGAGAACAAGGAAAGAGATACCATGATAAATGAAGACCCTATGGGAACAGGAAGAAGCAGAGTGCTAGAGAGGTCCCCAGAAATCCACAAAAATACCTCCACTATAGACTACTGGCAATGGTCGAGAGAGTGCCTGAGCTGACCTACTCTGGTAATTAGATGGCTGAACACCGTGATAGATAACTGTCATGATAGAACTCTCATCCAGTGACTGATAGAAGCAGATACAGAGATTCATGGCCAAGCCCCAGGTGGAGCTCCAGGAGTCCAACCGGCAAGAGAAAGGAGGGATTATATGAACAAGAGATATTGAGACCATGATTGGAAAAAGCACAGGAACAAATAGCCAAACTAGTGGAAACACATGAACTGTGAACCAATAGTTGAGGAGCCCCCATGGAACTGGATCATGCCCTCTGGATAAGTGAGACAGTTGATTAGCTTGAACTATTTAGGAGGCCTCCAGACAGTGGAACCAGGACCTGTCCTTAGTGCATGAGCTGGCTTTTGGGAACCTAGGACCTATACTGAGACACTTTCCTCAGCCTTTGTGTGGGGAGGAGGGGACTGGACCTACCTCAGCTGAATCTACCAGGCTGAGCTGACTCCCCAGGGGAGACCTTGCCTTGGAGGAGGTGGGAATGGGGGGTAGACTAGAGGGGAAGGCTGGGGGGTGAGAGGAGGGAGGACAGGGGAATCTGTGGCTGATATGTAAAATTAAATTAATTATAAAATAAAAATATTTAAAAAATGTTAAAATATTAACTTGTGGTTTCTACTGAGATATAATTCCTTGAGAAATTAAATTAATCACACTTACTTAGGACTTTGGTATTATTATCACATTCAATTATTAAATATACTCAATATTATTTGTGCTATAGATGATAACTAAACTACATGGGATTCTCAAGAGAAATAGAAACATTAAAATATGTCTATCTATCTGTCTACCTATTATTCAGCCATCTTGATACCCTGTGAAGGGGATAAGGGTAGGTGGTGACATAAGCTGATAGTGTGGCAATGTATGAAGAAGGAGAAGAAAAGTATTTGTGGTCATTTGAATAAAAATGGTCTTAGCTCTTCCTTGAAATTCTGGTAGAATTCTGTGCTGAAGCCATCTGGTCCTGGGCCTTTTTTGGTTGGGAGACTTTTAATGACTGTTTCTATTTCCTTAGGGGTTATAGGTCTATTAAAATTGTTTATCTCGTCTTTGTTTAATTTTGGTATGTGGTACTTATCCAGAAAATCGTCTATTTCTTTTAGATTTTCCAATTTTGTGGAGTGTTGGTTTTTGAAGTATGATCTTATGACTCTCTGGATTTCCTCATTGTCTGTTGTTATGTCTCCCTTTTCATTTCTGATTTTGTTAATTTGGATGTTCTCTCTCTGCCGTTTGCTTAGTTTGGATACGAGTTTGTCTATCTTGTTGATTTTCTCAAAGAACCAACTTTTTGTTTCATTGATTCTTTGTATTATTCTCTTTGTTTCTATTTTATTGATTTCAGCCCTCAATTTTATTATTTCCTGGTGTCTGTTCCTCCTGGGTGAGTTTGCTTCTTTTTGTTCTAGAGCTTTCAGGTGTGCTATTAAGTCTCTAGTGTGAGATTTCTCCATCTTCTTTATGTGGGCAGTTGGTGCTATGAATTTTCCTCTTATCACTGCTTTCATTGTGTCCCATAAGTTTGGGTATGTTGTATATTCATTTTCATTGAATTCTAGGAAGTCTTTAATTTCTTTATTTTTTTCCTTGACCCATTGGTGATTCAGTTGAGCACTATTCAGTTTCTATGTGAGTGTAGGCTTTTTATAATTGTTGTTGTTGTTGAAATCTAACTTTAAGCCATGGTGGTCTGATAAAATACAGGAGGTTATTTCTTTTCTTTTCTCTTTTTTTGTATCTGTTGAGATTTGCTTTGTGACTGAGTATGTGGTCAATTTTGGAAAAGGTTCCATGGGGTACTGAGAAAAAGGTATATTCTTTTGTGTTAGGGTGGAATGTTCTGTTGTTATCTATTAAGTCCATTTAAGTCATAACATCTGTTAGATCCCTTATTTCTCTGTTAAGCTTCTGTCTGGAAACCTGTCCATTCACATGGATTGCCCTGGGAAGGGAAATAGATGAGATCTTCATGAGTAAACTGGGGGTGAGGTGGGCAACGGAGGGTAGGGGATAGGGAATGAGAACTTAAGGGAACGGGATGTTCGAACTGGAACAGGGACAGCGTGGGAGAGCAAGGAAAGAAATACCATGGTGGAGGGAGACTTCATGGGGATAGGGAGAAACCGGGTGCTAGGGAAGTTCCCAGGAATACACAAGGATGACCCCAGCTTAGACTACTAGCAATAGTGGAGAGGGTACCTGAGCTGGCTTACCCCAGTAATCAGCTTGGTGAATACCCTAACTATCATCATAGAGCCTTTCTCCAGTAACTGATGGAAGCAGATGCAGAGATACACAGTCAAGCACCAGGCTGAGCTCCAGGAGTTCAGTCAAAGAGAGGGAAGAGGGATTATATGAGGGAGGGGCATCAAGATTATGACTTAGGAAACCCACAGAGACAGCCAAACCAAGCTAGTGGGAACTCATGAAATTTAGACCAACACCTGTGGAGTCTCCACAGGAGTGGACTAGGTCCTCTGTATAAGCGAGACAGTTATGTAGCTTGATCTGCTTAAGGGACCCCCTGGCAGTAGGATCAGGATCATTCCCTAGTGCATGAGCTGGCTTTTTGGAGCCTATTACTTATGATGGGACAACTTGCACAGCCTTGATGCAAGGGGATTGGGTTGGACCTGCCTCAACTGGACATACCAGGCTCTGCTGAGTCCCCATGGGAGGCCTTTCTTTTTCGGAGGAGGGAATGGGGAGTAGGTTGGGGAAGGGAGCGGGAGGAGGAAAGAGAGCGGGGTCTGTGACTGGTATGTAAAATGAATAAAAAATTTTTAATAAAAAAATTCCCCATGGGCTCATAGGGAGTTGCATTATTAAGAAGTGTAGCATTGTTGGAGTAGATGTGGCTTTTTTGGAGGAAGTGCATCACTAGGGGGTGGGCTTTGAGGTCTCAAATGCTCAAGCCAGATCTAGCATGACATTCACTTCCTGCTAAGTGATGATCTGGTTGTAGAACTCTCAGCTCCTTCTCTAGCAGCATGTCTGCCTGCACACTACCATACTTTCCTGCCATGGTGATAATGGACTAAACCTCTGAACTGTAAGCTAGCCCCAAGTAAATGTGTTCCTTTATCTGGATGGTGATGGTGCACCCCTTTAATCCCTGTATACAGGAGGCAGAGGCAGATGAATCTCCATGAGTCTGAGGCCAGCAGGGTCTACACAGTGAGCTCCAGGACAGCCAGTGCTACACAGAGAAACCCTGTCTTAAAACCAAACCAAACTAAACCAAATCAAACTAAACCAACCAACCAAATAAACAAAAGTTTTCCTTTATAAGATTCAACATAATCATGGTCTTGTCACAGCAACAGAAACCCTAGCTAAGAGTATTCCACCTGAAATATAAAGCAAGTGTGTCCTTTCCCACCTTTTTGTCTGTTCTGATCCTCAGTGGGTCAAGTGATGCCCACTTGGGTTAAAGGTGATGGACTTCTTTACTCAGTTAACCAATTTAAGCTTACCTCTTCCAGAAACACACTCACAGACACACCCAGAAATATTCAATGTTTTATCAGGTACCTGGGTGTGTTTTGTTCAGTCAGACTGATCTCAAGTAACCGTCTCTTAGACTTTTTCTGTTGTTCTGCAGGAATACTGCAATAAGCACGTAGTTCTCAAAATCTGTCAGGAAGTGAAAAATGAATGCTTCTTTCCCAATGGAACTATAATGTCTTTAGTGTAAAGATGCCAAAAACACCTCACCATCTCTCTCAGACTCACAAATAATTTACCTTCGAAGCAGAACCCAGTCTCCCACTCCTCTCCTTTTTTTAAAAAAATAGAATCTCTGAGCTTAATTGTGAAGGTGTTTCCCAAATCTGTTAACATTTTCTATGATGTTGAATTTAGTAATCCAACAAAGTCAATTGGGAAGAATACTGTTCTTATGAGAAGGAAATTCCAGAATCACCCTTTAATTATATGCTAGCCCTTTTTCCCAAGACTGTTTCCTTCCAGCTGTCCTCCCAGTGAGAGTGTAGCCCTTGTTAATTTGGTCTTTTCAAATACTTAGTATATACTCAGCACTATGCTAGGTCCTGGGAATTCAGTGTTGAAAAGATCAGAAGTAGACCTTGCCCCTCGAGCTGTGAGAGATGCAGGTTGAAGGGACCACTGCCTGGAACGGAATGAGTAGAGGATGGAGAAGGCTGACATCACTACTGGCTGGGTGAGTGAATTGGAAGAGTGGCCAGAAGAATCTCTGAGCAAGTGTCATGTAGACTGAAATCCTTCAGGACAATGTGTAGAGCCTGGGGCTCCACGTTCCTTGTGGGCATTGTCTCTTTAGAATCTGCACTTGGGGCTGATCTTTCTCTGTCTGCAAGAATTCTGAGTTTGAATAGTGCGATGTATTCTTCCATTTTCTTTTTCCTTTATGAAGGCATTTGGCTTTTATCTTTGTTTTCTGAGACAGCTGTTTCATTTTACTGATGGATGTAATGTCATTCTAAGGCAGGCTGGTGCGTCTTTCATTTTATGAGGACTGTTTGCTTCTACCAGTTTTTGTTTCAACCTGTGCCTTTCTATACAAACCATGAGCTCCTTAACAATAACCCAAAGTTATCTGATGGTACTGATAAAGCAGGAGCTGCTAAGCACCAAGTGGAGCTGGCCATTCCATTTTGCAGGTTTGTTTGTCTACATATTAATCACTAGTTTCTCATAAACAGTCAAGCACTCCCTGAAAATAAATTTGTAAGGTTTTTATTTAGTGCTAATTACTCTGTTTTCATCAAATCTTAACTGTTTTAAGTTATGTTATTTGTGTTTAGAGAGAAATCTCTTTTAACTGCAACAGGAAAGCATCCTTGCGTTGGTACAAGTTGTCTTTTCACTTCTGTAATCTTTCAAAATACATCAATACACAATTGAAACATTAGTAGGTTAGAAATCATGTTACACATTTATATCATTAAAGCCTAAATGACAGATTTCTCTTTTGCTATAAATCACAATCTACATGATTATTTAGATGATTAGGAGACATCAAAAATTATAATTAGCACCAAACAAAAGATGTTACAAGAAAAGAAGTCAAACCATGTGAAACATAAAATATAATGTTATGTCACAATAACACCTGTAACCCAAGTTTTATGTGTACTGTTTTAAATGCACTATCTGCGGATTGCTTCTAACTCTCACCTGTGAGGTACAAGGGTAAAGCAGTTGTTTACATAAACAAGCTAATTAGAATTTATTTTTCCTAAAGAGTTTTTATTGCTTACCTTTAATTAAAAAACAATAGAAAACTAAGTTGCTTCATTAATTTTTCTATTTGTAAAGATTATAAATAGCCATAATTATAAAGCATGAAGTTATCTTCATAAATAGCTGTAAATCTTTTTATAGACTCCTTTGACTCTCTCTCTCTCTGATAAAAAGACATTTGGGAACAAACATGAAAAGAATTCAATTTAATTTATGGAATGATGTTTTGAAGGAATTGTAAAAATACAAAGAGTTATTTTCTGTAGTTCAGCTGACATTTTGCATGTGGTTACAAGGTTTTGGACTTATAGTTGTAATTTAATTACATTTGGTTAAAGGACTGTATTTATCTTTGAGTGACTAATAGGATCATGAAATACCTGGCATTCAATTTGATCTTCTTCCTGACCCACATCAATTATTCCAACTATATGTCTTGGTAGTCATCTCAGTAATGGCCTTGTGGAGCACCCAGTTTCTTAGGATAGAATTAACTTTTACCCAAATGATTCACTATGTTTCTACTTATTGAATTCATTAAAAATCGCAATACCATTTAAGGAATATTTAGACAGAGGAAGAAGCTGTTCCCGATCATTACTCAATCCACTTTCCTTTGAAGGGCACCCCAGTTCTATTTAAATATGATGAACTGACTGAGTGCATAAGAGGAAATATGACCTGGCACTTCTTATTTCATAATTCTTTTGAGTCCAAACTTTGTTTGGAACACTGGTCTAAAAATTAATTTAAAATCTAATATCAACATTATGTGCATCTCCTTGAAGTCAAAGAAAGAAGT